>NC_089753.1:49846928-49856928 GCF_040412425.1 Macrobrachium rosenbergii
TCATTGAAAACGGCCCCGTTACAAAGCATTGTTTTCATAGTATGGTCACGTGATTTTTTTTCACCGAATCTTCATGTAACTGATATTTTAATTTGTCTAGTCTGCAAATCAGTTTTTTGGATCGTCTAATCATTCACTACCCGAACTAATCTTTCTGAATCTTTTTTTTTTTTTATTTTCGAGCTCAAGCTTACAGCTGACATAAACTGTTTGCATATATGTATACATACGTATATAATCCTTTCCCAATTCTTCCAACCCAATAAACAAAAGCTTAACGATTTAGTTATTTTAATGAATGAAACGAAATAATTGGTGCCTTACATTTACTCTCTTTGCAAAAATTCCCCTACAAATTATTCATAGAAAATGCAGTCAACGTTTTTTTGTGAATATTTTTCACCCTGTTGTCAAACGCAGGGAACTGTAAGAGGAGGGGGAGATTTTTGTCACATTTCTAGTTTTCATAAGGTTTAGAATGAAATAACAGTAACTATTCTTAAGTAGAACTAATGACCAGTGTGAACTGATTAATAGTGGAGTATGAAATGAAGAAGTTCTTCTAACTTTATTACTCTGGAGTGTACTTTTAAATAAAGTTCTCCTGAATCAACATCACTACTGTTAATGCTTCCAAGTCCACCCGTAATAATAATAATAATAATAATAATAATAATAATAATAATAATAATAATAATAATAATAATAATAATAATAATAATAATAATAATAATATTCCACAGTGGTATAGATGTAAATATATATTTTAGAAATATATTTACATTTACACCACTGTGGATTTCTTCACCATTTTAGTGACTCATGCTATTGTGACATTTTTATGAATAATAATAATAATAATAATAATAATAATAATAATAATAATAATAATAATAATAATAATAAAATTTAGAAGGAAATGTTTTTCGCAAAGCGTAGAATCATCTGCATATAAATGAGCAAGGGAAGAGGGCGTGTGAAGTAGGTCAATGCTGAAGGGGAAGATGAAAGTGTAGGGGAGATCCCTAGGGAAGAAACTAGGGAATAGGGACAACAGCTGTCAGATACGAAAATAGAAACGATTCTACAGAGACATGAAAAGAAGGCATACAAAAGGAATTCTGGCTAAAAGCCTTATGGCAGATCTCGTAGAAAGCCTTTGAGATATCTGCAGCAGAAATGAAAAAGGTTCTATTTTTAGAAGTGGGAATTTCAAGTGAATGGCCCTGTCGACTTTTTTCATAAGAATACGGTTCTTCTTCTGAATAATAATAATAATAATAATAATAATAATAATAATAATAATATTAATAATAATTTTCCAATGAACACCATAATATTCTTTCTTTTGAATTTCAAGTCAATGGCCCATGGCTTTGTTCCATATGAATAGGGTTGATGTTCTGAATAATAATAATAATAATAATAATAATAATAATAATAATAATAATAATAATAATAATAATAATAATAATAATAATAACAGAAGATATGATTTCAGTCGAAAAAGGCACCGCAGCGAAAATGGAAGAAAAGCATAAGAGGAACTATGACCTCTGAACACATAATAAAAGACCTTTTATGAAATACCTCAGACGCATTTCAAAATACCAAGTGAAAGAGTGAGTGTCCATCTTGACGTCATATAACATGGCATCCAAATATTTCGACTATGGTCCCCTTTCTCAAAATATATTTCTTGACCTGAGAAAATCTTTAACATTCTTATTTCGTTTTTCAAAAGCCTCTAGTTGCATTTATTCTGATAGATATTGTTCTATTTGAAAAGTAGTAAATAATTTCAAGACTGTTCTTCCTCTTCTTTAAAAATACCACTACATACTCCTCTTCATTGTTGCCTATCTCTAATTCTGAAATTCCTTGTTACATCATTACATAAAAATCCTTCCTGTTCAGTCATCAGGTAATATCATTTTTGCTAGGATTCTGAATATAACTCACCATTTACGGACTGTCAAATACCCGTTAACTTTTACATAATCAAATACTGGTACATAGACTAAATAATAAAAGAAATTTTAAAGAATTATATTAAATTTCATTCCCAAGTACTTACAAATTACTAGAATGCAGTTAATACAGTATGACTGTTGTTTATTACCCATTAAAGAGATCATAAATAAAGTCACAGAACACCAGAGAGAGAGAGAGAGAGAGAGAGAGAGAGAGAGAGAGAGAGAGAGAGAGAGAGAGAGAGAGAGAACCAGTCAATATGACAGAAATATTCATGAAACTGACGTGTCAAGAGCTCCATGTCAGCAATTTTTTTCTCTGTGTTTCATCTCACTGCAGTGATGCTGAAATAATATTCAAGGCGATTAAAAAATTATTCTGTGAACTTGGCTTTGCTGATAAATACATCAGTTATTTAAAATCACAAATACACTCCGTTTTCACTCATACCTACAATCATCTTTTATACCAGATACACACATATAAATGTACATATATAACACATATACATATATATCTGTATATATATTTATGTATGTAAATATATATATATATATATATATATATATATATATATATATATATATATATATATATATATATATATAGTATATGTGTACGTGTGTATATATATATATATATATGTATATATATATATATATATATATATATACAGATATATATATATATATATATATATATATATATATATACATATATATATGTATATACATATATATATATATATATATATATATATATATATATATATATACACATACATACATACATACATACATACACACATATATATACACAAACATACACACACATATGTATATATATATATATATATATATATATATATATATATATATATATATATATATATATAATAACACGCGAACGCTTTCCCATTTGTGTTCGTAAAGGCACACTCACGAGAAAGTATGTATACCAGCGTATACAAACATTCATATGCTCCACTCTCTCTCTCTCTCTCTCTCTCTCTCTCTCTCTCTCTCTCTCTCTCTCGGCAAGAATCCTTCCTTTGCCCAATCCAAGCACAGCAAGCAATCACCTTTACCAAGAAAGGGAGAAAAAGGACTTTAAAACTCACTGAATAAGAGCACTGAGTGTAAGGAGAAAACTTTCCCCTTCCTTCAGGATTTCCTGTGGGTAAAGACACTTTCCAAATACCGAGAGTCACCAGATGAGGGTTCTAAAAAGACTGCAGTTCTCGGTCAAAACGTCACACGATTGAGAAAATGACGTCACGTGGTACTCTGCGACTGGTTTGTGTTTCTGGAGAAGGGCTTGATAATAATAATAATAATAATAATAATAATAATAATAATAATAATAATAATAATAATAATAATAATAATAATAATAAATCCTATTGTATAGAAGTAATATGTACCCAAATACATTTTTCTTGTAACAAAATTTCTGATCGTTCATATATCAATAAAGTGTAAACGAAAAAATGCAGAGGAACATATACGACTTTTATTATTGCTATTAATCCAGTAAGGGAAGAACAAATATAGAAATCAAGCAGAAACTATATAAAAAAAGTTTTAATAATAATAAAAATTACACCAGCATCACACAAGGCACTGAGTTAACAAAAGACTGATGGACAAACAGAAAAAAAACTATTTTGCTATATTCTTCCCCCCGCCCCCACAGCTTTCCAGGAATAACAATGGAATCACAGTAGGCGCTTGAAAGTACGTAAAAATTCAACTATATTTGTTTAATAAGACAAATGTTTGTTTTATTCTTCGATAATAATAATAATAATAATAATAATAATAATAATAATAATAATTATTATTATTATTATTATTATTATTATTATTATCATTATTAATAAATAAAAGGAACGCAGAATCATTCTGGAGAATAATGAGTCCGGCGAATTTTTCTTATAATAATAATAATAATAATAATAATAATAATAATAATAATAATAATAATAATAACTATTGTCATTATTATTAATAATACATAAAAAAGGCATAATTCCCTCTGGAAAATAATGAGTCAGGACGAATTATTCAAAACAAGGCAAACACAAAAGCGGGAGCTGAATGTTACATTACAAAGAATAAAAGGGAAAGAAAGAAGGTGAATGGTTAGAGAGAGAGAGAGAGAGAGAGAGAGAGAGAGAGAGAGAGAGAGAGAGAGAGGGGGGGAGTGATATTCAAAACAAGGGCCTTCCAGGAAAACAGAGTGGGGAGGGAAAGCCCGAAACTTTGAAAACCTGGATGGCAGGCCGTTGAATATAAAGGCTGGAATGCTTCACATTATAATCCGCTTAAAGAGGTTGATGTGTGGAAGCATGATGAATGTGACTGTTGTTTATAATACTTGGTTTGGGTACATAAAAGAAGTTATTGGGGCTACCCCCAAAAGCCCCCAGCACCAACAGCTGGAAGGGGGAGGGGTGTTTGAATGTATCATACCAGGAATTATTTATGGGAGTGTAGTCACGTGTTTATAGCTAGAGATATTTTTGAATGCTTCTAATCGTTTGGGGAAGATTTGATGACTTTGATGATGTTTTTGAGCAAAAATTTATTAATGGACTAATATAAAATCGAGAAATATTCTACTTGAATGATAGTATATATATATATATATATATATATATATATATATATATATATATATATATATATATATATATATATATATATATATATATATATATATGTATGTATGTATGTATGTATGTATGTATGTATATATTACAGTTATGTATATATGTATGCATGTCAGTGTGCGTGTGATGGTTTTGTCACTTTTAATCACGTTATAATTCAATACTCACAAATATTAAGATACAAATATTACTTAATATCAAATTAACTATACCTTGAGAAGAGCTTAAACACAAGGAAATAAAAACCAATAAGCGCATCTGTTACAAGTCACAAGACCAACCTTTGGTCAAATACAAACAAAGGTTTTGCGAAGTCCTATTTACAAAACAAACTAAACAAGCCCATCACCCCACAGTTGGAAGTAATATGTAAGCGGATACATGAAGCAGAAAATTTAAATCTACCTCAAATGGTTCTTATGCAAATGTCTTATACCGGAGGCGACGAAACCTCGACCATTTCAAATTCAATTGAAATGTCTGGGTATTTATTTTCCTGTCTCGGTACTCCGGCGTGAAATTGCGACAATACTCTAAACAGAAATACTCTTTGGGAAACAAAATGTCTGGGAAAAGCGTTCGTTTATTTGAATGTTAAAAAAAAGGATTTTTGTGTGAAACAGGAAATCTCACGATATTGCTGTAATAATTTATTTCGTCGATAGTATAAGAAAAGTTTTAATTCTTACTTAATTCTTGAGAGAGAGAGAGAGAGAGAGAGAGAGAGAGAGAGAGAGAGAGAGAGAGAGAGAGAGAGAGAGAGAGAGAACTGTAATCATAAGTGCCTTTCATGAATATTTTTCAGCATGGCTGAACAACACGAAACAGTTCGATCAAATCTAAATAAACCTTAGGTCTTGAATACCCGTTTATTAATTCTGTCAGATGCATGAACACATCAAGAATAAAATGATAAGTTTCTTATACACACACACATATATATATATTATATATAAAATATATATACACACACACACCATAAATATATTTTCTAAATGCCATACCTTTCCATTCATGGTATACGCTACCACCCACCTAGTTTCGCTACGCTGACCACGAATGGAGCCCACTGGCTGGAAATGCTGCTGAATCCTAAATCCTTTCTTTTATGACAGGTTGTACGTATTAGTCTTTCTCTTTCCCCCTTTGTTGTATCTGTATGTGTGTATATATGTATGTATAATATATTTTATATATATATACATATATACAAACACACACACATATACATACATACTTACACACACACACACACACACACACACACACACACACACACACACACATATATATATATATATATATATATATATATATATATATATATATATATATATATATATATATATATATATATAAATATAAAATTTTCTGACTCACTTCGGAATCGCACACGTCTCTATAATGACGGACTAGGGTACTCGCTACCTGGGGTTCAATCCCGATGTGAGTAAATAATTTACTCCCGTGAAACACGTGCTCATGTGTTCATTATATGCATACATACATATATATGTATGTATATATACATATATATATATATATATATATATATATATATATATATATATATATATATATATATATAATCCTACTTATACATTAAATTCCAAACGATTCGAAACCCTCAGTCTGAATTGCAAAATAATTATATATTTATTATTTGTAGAAGGAAGAACATTATTGGCCCATTGACAAGAGGTGAAGACAGTCTTCTTCTTGTTCCATAAATAAATAAAACAGGTCAACTCTTCCTAACGACATCAACTATGAAGAAAAACGCGACAGGAATAGATAAGTGCGTCGTAAAATACTCTTAATAGGCAGTGCATACACACACATCAACGATTTCTTTGCGCGCAAGCCAGGTCTCAAATGAAATAATAATAATAATAATAATAATAATAATAATAATAATAATAATAATAATAATTCCGAAACATCTAATCACTGACGTTCAGAATTCGGTATGCTTTTGAAATTGATAAACGATGTAGTAAGTCAATTATTGAGTGAAAAAATGAGTACGATTCAGGCAAAACATACAGTGTTGTCATTTCATTTTTCTCACTGAGGTGTCCCTAAACTTCTGGAATGAGAAAATAAATAAGAGAAAGGCAAAATACATCGTTTGACATTTTATTTATTTTTTCTATTCATGACGCCCTCAAATTTCTGGAATGAAAAAAATAATACGATTGAGGCAAAATACATCAAGGACATTTATATTTTTTTAATTGAAGGTGCCCTTAAATTTCTGGAATGAAAAAAATAATACGATTGAGGCAACATACATCACTTGGCATTTTATTTTTCTCATTGAGGGTGTCCTTAAATTTCTGGAACTAAACAATAAATAAGAGAGAGGCAAAAGACATCACGCAACATTTTATTTTTCTCATTGAGGGGTTTCCTTAAATTTCTGCAATGAAAAACTAAGTACGATTCAGGCAAACCACACAGTCTTGACATTTCATTTTTCTCATTGGGATGTCCTTAAATTTCTGGAACGAGAAAATAAATGAGAGGCAAAATACATCACTTAACATTTCATTTATTTTTTCTATTGAAGATGTCCTTAAATTTCTGGAATGAAAAAAATATGATTGAGGCAAAATACATCAAGTACATTCATATTTTTTTTAATTGACGGTGTCCTTAAATTTCTGAGATAAAAAAAAATAATATGATTTAGGCAACATACATCACTAGGCATTTTATTTTTCTCATTGAGGGTGTCTTTAAATTTCTGGAATTAAAAAAATAAGAGAGAGGCAAAAGACATCACGTGACTTTTTATCGTTCTCATTGAGGGTGTCCTTAAATTTCTGGAATGGAAAATAAGTACGAGTGACGTAAAATACACACTTAATATTGCATTTTTCTCACTTGGGGTGTCCTTAAATTTCTGCAATGAAAAAAAAGTAATACAACTGAGGTACAATACATGACATTTTTTCTCACTTAGGATGTCCTAAATTTCTAGAATGAAAAAAAATACGTACGAGAAAGGTAAAATACATCGCGGACATTCTTTTTTTTTTTAATTGAGGGTGTCCTTAAATTTCTGGAGTGAAAAAATAAATAAGAGAAAGGCAAAATATATCACGGACATTCTCTTTTTTTAATTGTTGGTGTCCTTAAATTTCTGGAATGAAAAAAATGAATAAGAGAGGCGAAATACATCACGGACATTCTCTTTTTTTTTTTATTGAGGGTGTCCTTAAATTTCTGGAGTGAAAAAATAAATAAGATAAAGGCAAAATACATCACGGACATTTTTTTTTTTTTTTATTGAGGGTGTCCTTAAATTACTGGAGTGAAAAAATAAATAAGAGAAAGACAAAATACATCACGGACATTCTTTTTTTTTTTTATTAAGGGTGACCTTAAATTTCTGGAATGAAAAAAATAAATAAGAGAGAGGCAAAATACATCACGGACAATCTTTTATTTTATTGAGGGTGTCCTCAACCAATTCCAAAAACCAATTTGCGTGGGCATGGACCAGGCCGTATATTTCCCCCCTCTGCTGGTTGACGCTCTCTCTCTCTCTCTCTCTCTCTCTCTCTCTCTCTCTCTCTCTCTCTCTCTCTCTCCACAAACACCCATTCCCCTTTTTATGTAAACAACAGCGCCAGCAACTTCCTTTTGTTCTCGCTGAGGCGAAAGGCGCTTACGACTTTTTTTTTACACTTCTCTCTCTCTCTCCTTTAAAATCTTGAAACATTGCCGTTAGTTATTTCACTCTCTTTCTCTCTCTTTTAAAATCTTGAAACAATTCCCTTAATCATTTCTCTCTTTCTCTATCTCCATACAGCAATGCCGTTAGTTTCTCTCTCTCTCTCTCTCTCTCTCTCTCTCTCTCTCTCTCTCTCTCTCTCTCTCTCGCTAGTCTGACCGAGTCTAGGGGCGCAAATGGCATGCAAATTCTGTGGGTATTACCGAACATCTACGGCTTGGTATTCTTGTTGTGTTAGAAGGGAGGCCATCTGCGTTTTATTACACGACAATAAACTGACCTAACTCATAACCATAAATTGCTCTTTTAACTTCCTAATACAAGAAAAGCTAAAATAATTGTTTTATCTGTTATAATCATATTTCAATTACTTTTCACTAAACAAAAATATGGATAAAATCTTCAATTTTAATTTAACCACAATGTACCATAAGTCATTGACTAAGCCAATGTAAACTAAACCAATGTATCAATAAATCATAAGTAATGACTTATTTTGTTTCCTGTAAACGGTAACTGGAAGTATCTATTAATATTTCATTTCAATTTAACAGCAGACGTTTCTTGAATGACAAACTTGGCCGATGACATATTATTTACACAAAATCTTACAATCTTTCACCTTTAAGGGCAAGTCTATCCCTCCTTAAAGGCCCAAGCAATACTGTTTTTACGACCCTGGTTTATCCTCAGCGGGCATCTATAACTAACCTGTCTGTGCCTCTGACCGTCCGTAGGCTCTGTTATGTGAACCTGGTCGCTAGAGAAATTTATCTCTTTATTAGGAACTGTAATACTCATATCTTTGAAGATAAAGAGGTCAGACCTCAAAAATATCAATTATTTGTGATGGGGACTCAACCTTTCTTTCATATGGTGCATCCATTGGTCAAAGACAAGATCAAACTTTGAGTTCAAAGGTCAAGTAAGAATTTATCAAAGAAAAGCTTAGAAGTCAAAGGTCAGGTAAGAATCTATCAAAGCCAAACCTACAAGTCAAAGGTCAAATAAGAATTTAACAATGTCCACAATTTTTTAACCACATGAAACAGAGACTTCATAAGTGAGAAGTATACTCGACTAATGAAGGTTTTGTGCAGTTAGGCCGAGTTCATAACCTAAGGTCAGAAAAAGGAACACGACTTTGGCCATCACTAGTGAACCACAGTGAGGTCAAGGTCATTAAGTTCAAAGGTCAAACAGAAACGTTTCTCTGTCGGGGTACTGTTCTTTCGAGAAATTATATATATATATATATATATATATATATATATATATATATATATATATATATATATATATATATATATATATATATATATATATATATATACTGTATATATATATATATATATATATATATATATATATATATATATATATATATATATATATATATATATATATATCAGACTGGTTTCTGACTTTATCTCCAACCCATCGACGAAGGACTGTTACAGAGTATTAGAAGTCACAAATACATATACTACAGAGACAGTACTGACGAACATACACAACTGTTTGAGACTACAGATCCCCACTGACACATGCTAAAGTGATTAATCTCATATATATAATTTTTTTAGGACTCTGTAGGTGGGAGTCATGTA
>NC_089753.1:49859428-49869428 GCF_040412425.1 Macrobrachium rosenbergii
GTATATATATATATATATATATATATATATATATATATATATAAACATAAATACATTGTATATTACATATTTGTAAGTATATTATACATACAAAGTTCAAATTAAAAGAAAATTAAATTTTTTTTGTTAAATAATTGAATAACGTCTAACGAGGGAGGAATAACCACACGTCATTCTGTGACAAAAATGAAAATAAGATAAAAACCCCGGAAAAAAGGAAAATATATCGTATAGTGACTCCTTTTTCCCCACACAAACGGCAAAAAAAGGTTAACGGCCGTTTGTCCTGGTCACGTAAATGGAGGGAATAAACGTCAGAAACCTTTTAATTAAAAGGAAATTAAACCAATTAAATTTATTGCATGTCAGTCGCGCTTTCTCTCCCTCTTGTATTAAAAAAAAGTTAGCCATTTTTGTCATATTTTCTTATGAAGTCCCCAAACTGGAATAAAATGCCTTTAAAAAATTTTTTTTAGCTGTCTCCTAAAGAGGAATAAAACGTCTTTTTTTTATTTTTTAGTTGTCTCCTAAAGAGGAAAAAATGTCTTTTTTTATTTATTTTACTTGTCTCCTAAAGAGGAATACACTTTTTTTTAGCTATCTCCTAGAGGAATAAAATGTTTTCTATTAATTTTTTTAGCTGTCTCCTAAAGAGGAATAAATTTTTTTTATCTGTCTCCTAAAGAGGAATAAAAGTTTTTTATTCATTTTTTTAGCTGCCTCCTAAAGAGGAATAAAATATATTTTTATTTGTTTAACTGTCTCCTAAGAGGAAAATAAATGTTTTTCTTTTATTGTTCTAGCTGTCTCCTAAAGAGGAAAAAAGTATTTTTTTTTATTTTTTAGCTGTCTCCTAAAGAGGAAAAAAGTGTTTTTCATTTTTTAGCCGTCTCCTAAAGAGGAATAAAATGGTTTTTTTTAGCTGTCTCCTAAAGAGGAATAAAATGTTTTTTTCTTTAGCTGCCTCCTAAAGTGGAAAAAAGTTTTTTTTTTAATTTTTAGCTGTCTCCTAAAGGTACAAAATGTTTTTTCTATTTTTTTACCTGTCTCCTAAAGAGGAAAAAATGTCCTTTTTTTACTTTTTAGCGGTCTCCTCAAGATGAAAAAATGTGTTTATTTTTTTGCTGTCTCCTAAAGAGGAATAAAATGGATTCTTTTTAGCTGTCTCCTAAAGAGGAATAAAATTTTTTTTTATTTTTTAAGCTGTCTCTTAAAGAGGAATAAAATGTCTTTTATTTGTTTTAGCTGTCTCCTAAAGAGGAACAAAAGTTTTTTTTTATTTTTTTTTAGCTGTCTCCTAAAGAGGAACAAAAGTTTTTTTTTATTTTTTAGCTGTCTCCTAAAGAGGAATAAAATGTCTTTTATTTTTCAGCTGTCTCCTAAAGAGAAATAAACTGTTTTTTTATTAATTTTTTTAGCTGTCTCCTGAAGAGGAATAAAGTGTATTTTTTTTTATTTTTTAGCTGTCTCCTAAAGAGGAATATAATTTTAAAATATTTTTTAGCTGTCTCCTAAAGAGGAATAAAATGTCATTTTTTATTTTTTAGCTGTCTCGTAAAGAGGAATAAAATGTTTTTTTTATTATTTTTTTAGCTGTCTCCCAAAGAGGAATAAAATGCCTTTTTTTTCATATTTTATTTTCTTAGCTGTCTCCACTGTTGAACTGGATATGGCGAAGGTACTGACTTTTATGCAATGGTTAAGCACTGTGACACCTCCAGACTCCAGTAAATTATGAAATAAACTGAATTATGAAATCCTGATTATAAACCCAAGCACTAAGGAATTTCAGCCATTCAACGCTTTAAAGCAAATAGGAACATTTATAAATATGAAATTTATGAAATATAAAATTTGTTTTTATGTACAAATAAAAAAAACAAATTGAAAACAAGTTCAATATCAAGTAATTATCATTTGGAGTTTAAATTAATTCCCGTTAAATTCATTAGGTTATGACTGTTATAATATCAATATTAAAATCACTTTATAGTCTTTCAGGTCATTTTCGATCCAACAAACATAATTTATATATGTAGATATACACTGTACATGTACTTATACAGTATATATGTATGTATAAATATATACATGCACACAAAATCATCTCTCTCTCTCAATATATATATATATATATATATATATATATATATATATATATATATATATATATATATATATATATATATACATGTTTATATGTGTGTATATATATATATATATATATATATATATATATATATATATATATATATATATATATATGTATATATGTGTGTGTGTATATATATATATATATATATATATATATATATATATATATATATATATATATATATATATATATATATATATATATATATATATACACACATATACATACATGCACACACATACACATCAAAGCAACTCTTCCCACTAACGCTTCACATGACGACCAAGAGAGCATCATCATGATGTGAGAGCAAGGTTCGTCAGAAGTAGCATAATGCGCACTTCAAAGGTTGAAACTAAAAGGAAAATGAAAATGCCTTCTACTTCACATTCAGTGAGGTATTCCAGTCCTGGAGGCTCAAAGGACTTGCATTTGATGATGACGATGATACCACCAGTGGTAGTAGTAGTAGTAGTAGTAGTAGTAGTAGTAGTAGTAGTAGCAGCAGTATCTCAATGTGGGGAATCTGTCATGAGAAGAATTCCACTGTCAATATAAGGACTCGTCACTCTCGCTAGGAGGGAAGGTGGTCGAAGATGCCAAAAGCATTTCCGTTGAATCGAAATACTTCATTTAAATTTTTATATGTTTATTTATTAATTCATAAATCTACTCTAATAATTTATTTAAATTTTTATGTTTATTAATTTATAAATCTAACTAAATAATTTATTTAAATTTCTATCTGTTTATTCATTAATTAATACATTAATTAATTACTATATTTATTTATTAATTAAAAAATCTATTTTAGCAACGTATGTAAATTCTTAACTATTTATTTACCAATTTAAAAAATTTTCTTTTCAATATTTTGTTATCTTTATTTAATAATTCATAAATCTATTTTAATAATATATCTAAATTTTCATCTGTTTTTTCATTGATTTATAAATTTTCTTTTTTTATATTTTCATCTGTTTATTTATTAATTTATAAATCTATTTTAATGATTTATCTAAATTTTCATCCGTTTATCCATTAATTCACAAATTTATGTTTTGTTATCTTTTCTAATAACAGATCTGTTCTTTCTGTTTCCTATTATCTTCTGTAACTTCTTTCAAATGAACACCGTATTCTTTAGAAGCTTCAATTTAAAGACAATGGCCCCTGTTGGCATGTTCCATATGTATGAAGATTTATTCTCCGGATAATAATAATAATAATAATAATAATAATAATAATAATAATAATAATAATAATAATAATAATAATGTGGATCTGCATTGAACAGGTAGCAAAGTAAATTATTTAAGGAAATTCAGCTAAATAATCAAATCAATTAGTCCGTTTGTCCTTCGGAAGATAAATATGCAAATAGTCTGGGATTTTCAATGCAAAAGTACAAAAACAGTGAAATGAGTTATTTACGAAAAAGCTGTGCGGTAAAATTATCAGAATTACCGTAATTATCCAAATTATCATGAATTAAAACTTTAATTCTATAAAAATATCCATATTAAACTATTTAAGTTGATTATATAAATATGAATAAGCTACATAACACTGATAAAAAATATTAGAAAGAAAACCTATGAAAATTTAAATTAATATTGCAAAATAAAATTATATGTTAAATACTAGCACTCCGAAGTCCAGGAGAGAGAGAGAGAGAGAGAGAGAGAGAGAGAGAGAGAGAGAGAGAGAGAGAGTCAACAGCACCAAGTAATCAAACTCACAAGAGATTTTGTGTGTGTGTGTGTGAGAGAGAGAGAGAGAGAGAGAGAGAGAGAGAGAGAGAGAGAGAGAGAGAGAGAGAGAGAGAGTCGACAGCACCAAGCAATCTAACTCACAAGAGATTTCGTGTGTGTGTGTGTGTGAGAGAGAGAGAGAGAGAGAGAGAGAGAGAGAGAGAGAGAGAGAGAGAGAGAGAGTCAACAGCACCAAGCAATCAAACTCACAAGAGATTTTGTGTGTGAGAGAGAGAGAGAGAGAGAGAGAGAGAGAGAGAGAGAGAGAGAGAGAGAGAGAGAGAGCAATCAAACTTGCAAACAGTTTGTGGCAGAAATCGTTGGTGTTAAACGAACTGAAGTCTCCTCAAACAATGAACGAGCAACCAGATTAATTCCGGATGGAATTCCGTCTTCTACGACTCGCTGAGCTATTTTCATTTATAAAATTATTATTATTATTATTATTATTATTATTATTATTATTATTATTATTATTATTATTATTATTATTATTATTCAGAAGATGAACAACTACTCATATGAAACAAGCTTCCAAAGACTATTATGGTGTTTATTAAGAAGAATTAACAGAAGGTAACGGGAAATATTGAAACAAGAGATCAGTTATTAGAAAAACAGATAAATAAATAAATAAATAAATAAATAAATAAATAAATAAATAAACAAATAAAAACAAATAAATAAATAATGTACGCGAAAATAAACGCCCCATCTTTCACCGTCAGTTGTTCATTTTTAAGATACGACGTGACACAAAAAATCATAATTAGTGGCCATCGTCTTTATATACGTATACTCTAAGTGTATGCTACTGTAGTAAATCTCTTTTATGCCAGATGCACTGATAATGATGCCGGTTATAACAGAGAGAGAGAGAGAGAGAGAGAGAGAGAGAGAGAGAGAGAGAGAGAGAGAGAGAGTTTCAGTGTACTTTTCTGTGCTTCCTTTCTGCCTGATGCAGTTAACGACGCCAACTAGAGAGAGAGAGAGAGAGAGAGAGAGAGAGAGAGAGAGAGAGAGAGAGAGAGAGAGAGAGAGAGAGAGAGAGAGAGAGAACAAGCAAATGGATCTGAAAATGGATGCAAATGAAATTTATTAGGCGAAACATGAATAAGATTTTTGCATCTGTGAACAGACTATCACAAGGTGGTCGCCGAATTCCTACGATGGAACAAAAGCACAAATCATACATACTGTGGTGAGAGAGATATCTGTTTGAATGTAAATCTTATCATAGAAAGTCTCATGAGAGATCATGAAAGCACGGATGAAATTCAATGGATAGAAATGGACAGACGTGATTTGTAATTCTGTGGCGCCGTGAAACCAGAGGTCATTCATTCAGCAGTGCAAATGAATGAATGATAGTAAACGTATGCAGCAAACACACACACACACACACACACACACACACACACACACACACATATATATATATATATATATATATATATATATATATATATATATATATATTAATGCATTTCAATACCCTTCCTGGTATACCTCTGCCATCAACAATGCCTATGACATAACAGACAGTCGAGACAGAAAGTCCTCATTCTAAGGCCATTACGTACCGCCCCGAAGCTCTAAGGTACCTTAAATTTAAACACTTATACACACAGACTATAAGTACGATAAGCTAGTCCCGGGTTGGACGACGGCAAACCTAAACGTGGAGACTGTTTTCCGTAGTGCATGTGTGTTACACAAAGGAAAAGATTGCAATGATACGCATAAAGTTTTAATGTAAAAAACAAAATCCATTAACATATCACACAGATATATAATCCTGATTCCTCTTTCTCCTTTTGCTCATTCTTCATCACCAAGAGGAACTTGCCTCTTAAAAAACCAAAAGGTCTTCTTACAGCCATCCGGGGATCCTTTGGGATCGAAATCCCTTTTAAGAGGTTTCTAATGCCTTAATCTGGAAGGATCTGTTGCCAGTACCGAAGGACTAGGTACCCTATCGTTACTCCAAAGAGAAAGCAATAGGATTACATGGACCTTACATAAGGCTTCTACATTCTCTCTCTCTCTCTCTCTCTCTCTCTCTCTCTCTCTCTCTCTCTCTAGTGTAGTTCGCATCATTAACTGTACATCAGGCAGAAAAGAGATTTAGTATAGAAACGTACACACACTCTCTCTCTCTCTCTCTCCCCTTAATCACCTTATCAATTAATCTTCTCGCAATAACATCCATGGGGTCGAAAGCGACCAATCACCCGTTCGAAAACAAACTATAGGTCGTTAAGCTCTCTTCAGTAAATATCGTTCCTTCCTCTTCCAAGAATACCACACTCCAGATAAGAAATGATTCCTAGGGGGAATCTTCTCGGGAATTTTGTTGTTCCTAAAATGTTAATTCCACAATTTCTGTATAGAAATTCTCATGAGGATAAGGTCTTAACATAAGCTTATGAAGGGGATGGAATGTTGCGTCATTTAGGAGGGAACACCGAAGATTGAACAATACTTACTTAAACGTACAGTTATTTTAACTAAAAGGAATGGAATAGAATATAAAATTTAGGCCAAAAGCCAAGCAATGGGACCTATGAGGTCATTCAGCGCGGAAATTTGAGAGTATTAAGATTTTAAAGGTGTAACAGGAGGAAAACCTCGCAGTTGCACTATGAAATGGAAGAAAGAGAATATGAGGGAAGGTCCAGTAAAAGGAATGAAAGGGGTTGCAGCTAGGGGCCGAAGGGACGCTGCAAAGAACCTTAAATAATGCCTACAGCGTCCTGCGTGGGGTGCACTGACGGCACTACCCTCCTGTGAGTGTTGCCGAACGGGACAGATGCAAATACCTAGAAACCATTCTGAATTGCAAACGTATTTGGCTGCAACGTATCCACGTCAACATTCACTTAAATACACTTTAATTACTCATTTAATTTGCAAAGTCCCCACCCTAATCTACGCTTCTTCTTCCCCTTTACGTAACATTTACGAAGGGACTTTGTCACTTTGCCGTAAGATAACAGACGGAACCAATCAAATCGCGTTCTATTTTCACGCAACAGGGCAAGCGGACAACAAAACGCGCCCTTTTTGTTTACACTGGGGTCAGCTGATTACTTCTGTATGTGAAGACTAATCGCCTGTCTTGTTTTGTAAATAGAAATTGTCAGGGACCTGTAATTAATTCACTTAAAAGTCTAAATTCAGTCACGAAATATTCACCTTCAGTTATAAGAAGGATTCAACACTTTTTTATAGATATAGTAAAACGCAAATATGTGGCATGAGTTCATACCGAGAGAGAGAGAGAGAGAGAGAGAGAGAGAGAGAGAGAGAGAGAGAGAGAGAGAGAGAGAGAAAAGATCACTTCCCTTCTAAAGAATTCAAGAATATGGCCTTCAAAGGTCCACCGTTTTCTTAAGTCATGACGTCTGTTGTTCCTTGAAGCCAGCCAGCGAACCTTCACATTGAGAAAAAGAAAACAATTCTTTGTTTCTATTCCCACAATTCTCTGACAAAGAATATTTTATTTTACCTGATGAATAGAATGAGAATGATAATGGTTCATATACGTGTGTGTGTATATACTGTGATATATATATATATATATATATATATATATATATATATATATATATATATATATATATATATATATATATATATATATATATATATATATATATATATATATATATATATATTTACACACACACACACATATATAGTATATATATATATATATATATATATATATATATATATATATATATATATATATATATATATTTATATATATTTACACACACACACACACACACACACACACACATATATATATATATTCGTATAATATATATATATATATGTATATATATATATATATATATATATATATATAATATATATATATATATATACTGTATATTGTGCAACCATGCCGACAATCAGGCCAATAGGTAAAGAACAAGAAAACAAAAGAAAACAGAACAATTAACCCACTGGATAAAGAAGAAATAACAATGAACGACAAGTTATTGCGTACATTCTACGATCCTCGAATCTGTTAACCTTGAACCCGAATCATTCTTGTTGGCCTTCTTGAATAAGTACTACCTCAATCTTGCAATTCACGTCCCGCCCCAGTATGAAACGCCCCACACTGAAGAAAATGTCATGTCTCAGAAGTATGGAGAGGAATCTTGGGTACTTTTCTGTCATGCGGCAATTCACCTGGTCAAGTAATTCATGACTTCATGACTTTTTAAATTATTGACCTGACATGACATAGAGTAGGACATGGATCCTTAAATTACGAGGTCCACATAGAAAATATGCCTCAGTTTTTAGTACTAAATCACAATGACCAAACTCAATATATATATATAATTATATAATATATATATATATAAATATATATATATATATATATATATATATATATATATATATATATATATATATATATATATATATATATTTATATACATAAACACACATATATATGTATATATATATATATATATATATATATATATATATATATATATATATATATTTATATAAATATATTAGTATAAGATTATATTGAAACAAACGGATATTTCCCAGAGAGTCTTAAAGAAAATCTATAACACATTTATAATGAGTTAACAAGCAGAAACCTTGTAGTTCTTTCCCCTCCTCTTAATTAAATAATGAAATAAAAATGCAACTCATGTCCCTGTTTAAGAAAAGAACCAAAACCTTGGAAAGGCTCAAGAATTTCCCCCAAGTATACATAATAATAATAATAATAATAATAATAATAATGATAATAATAATGATAATAATAATAATAATAATAATATAATAATAATCAATATAATTTATTTCAGCTCAGGGCCACATACATGGAATATACAAAGTCGAGACAATACAACACACACAATCTAGATATACGAGACAACATGATAATAAAAAAGATAATCGGCAATATCCACAAAGTTGCTGAGGCAGTAGTAAAATTAGGTTGCAGCAGCAGGACCTAGGCCTTCCAGCAAGAGGAATTGTCATTACACAAAACCTTGCCCTCTGTAGACCTGTAAGCTGATCAAGACCACTCAAGGAAGTTCCAGTCTGCTGTAGCCCCTTCTACAAAATAAGGTTTCTTGCATTTAAGAGAAAATTATAAATTCCATATCAAGACTAAGTCTCTTTCCCCTTAATAAAATGAGAAAATTATAAATTGTACATTAGGACTAAGCCTTTTTCCCCTTAATAAAATGTCATATATAAGTTGACATGTTCCCGAATGACTAAATATTTTCACTTGCCAGACCTCATGACCAGTGTGCAAACCCACCCCCCCCAAAAAAAAACATCAAAAGTCAATGATAGGATGTTTTCAAGCAGCCACTGAAAAAAAAGGGGGTGGGGGATTTAGGTTGATTGCCTATCACGTCAAAGGAAAAAAATTTTTTTTCCTATAAGTGAAACGTAATTACGGGAATTAGATATCTGATAAAAGCATTCGGGTAATCAGATATCCGCGTCCTTGTCTGCGTGAGTAATCAGATCAGTCGTATTTGTTGTTTATACTTTTGTGAGTCACAGTTCCCAAAGGGACACCAGCTTCTGAAACAATAAATTTCTGGATCTGGTAATAATGCAGCTTAGCTATGGATTCTGGCAACACTGATGAGGAGAGTTTGATGACAGGCTAAAAGCCCCCACGGTCCACCTTTTCAATTAAATATTCAACATTTCCTAAAGGTTTTATCTGCAGTAAAGAAATCTACAATAAATACTTTATCCAGAAAAAGTTTTCAAGAAATCACTCCTTCCATGGATTAAAACACTGTTTGTTGCCTTCAAATCCAGTCCTCTAAAATATGTAAGGAAACAAAACCTTATCGCTAAGCTCTAGTGTGGATGGTAAAGCGTAGCCATATAAATATGATTTCAAAATGATCGATGAATCTATTTATGAAACAATTATCAAGAGAGGCTGGAAAGTAAGATGGAAGAAAGAGAATATAAACAGACGTACAGTCAAAGGAATGAAAGGGGTTGCAGCTAGGGGCCGAAGGGACGCTACAAAGAACCTAAGTTATGCCTACAGTGCGCCTCACGC
>NC_089753.1:49874428-49889428 GCF_040412425.1 Macrobrachium rosenbergii
TGGACTTCTCTACATTACCTTACGGGATTTACCGAATAGGTCTCCTACTAACTCCCCCGCCATAAGTTTCCTCAATATAAACAATGCGGCAGTGAAGGACCCGGTTTAATTTTCGGGGATCTGGCCCAGATCCTGAGAAAATGGGAACCGTTCGTTATCTGTCGCCTCTGGAGAGAGAGAGAGAGAGAGAGAGAGAGAGAGAGAGAGAGAGAGAGAGAGAGAGAGAGAGAGAGAACAGACTAGAAGGAGGGGTTGGGGGATCTCTAGCAATCTTTAAAGATAACTAAGTTAAAATATCTTGATGGCTGGAATGTATGCCTTGCTGAGATAAATTTTTATTTTTTCATTTTCTACAACAGAGTCCGAAACGGGCGTATTTTCCAGATTAAAGAAAGTGTTCTTAGACCTCCCTTCTTAACTGACAAGGTTATAATGGCTTAAGAGTGAATTTAGGCATTTCTGAACAGTAATTAATTTTTTCAATTGAATATAAATCTGATTTTTATAAAACAATGTAATGCCAATTCCTTACCCGAAAATAAGGCTACTTTAACAAGACATTAAGAAAAGTGAACGTTTTTTTAAGAGTAATTAATTGTTTTATTCATTATATATAAATCTTTCCCTATAAAACAATGTAATACCAATTTCTTACCCCAAAATTAAGTTGCGCTAACAAGATATTACGAAACAATTAACAGAAATACAATATGTACGCTTGTTAATAAGTAATTCAATCGCTCCCAACAATAGCAAAGTGATCTTTATCATTTTTACAAAAGAATTCACTTCATAAAATGTTGTCATTTTATTTGGTAAAAAAAATTCAGCAAATGAACTTGCATATATAAACAACAAAAGGCCTACTGCAGTTTCTTCACAAACATCGACTTCTTTTCCAACGTCAATTCCCTCTACAGAGTCACTTCCCTCTCCAGCGTCAATTCCCTCTTCAATGCAAATTCCCCTCTCCAACGCCATTTCCCTCTCTGAAGCCAATTCCCTCTCCAACGTCAATTCCCTCTTCAATGCAAATTCCCCTCTCCAACGCCATTTCCCTCTCTGAAGCCAATTCCATCTCCAACGTCAATTCCCTCTTCAACATCAATTGCCTCTCCAACATCAATTCCCTCTCCAAGGTCAATACCCTCTCCAATGTCAACTCCCTCTCCAAAGTTAATTCTCCCTCCAACGTCAATACCTTCTCCAACATCAACTCCCTCCCCAGTGTCAATTCTCTTGCCAACTTCAATTCCTCTCCAACACCAATTCCCTCTCCAACTTCAATCCCCTCTACAGAGTCAATTTCCTCTCCAATGTCAAATCCCTCCTCAATGTCAATTCCCTCTCCAACATCAATTGCCCCATCAACGTCAATTCCCGCTCCAACGTCAATTCCTTCTAAAATGTCATTCCCGGTCCAACACCAATTCCTTTTTCTAACGCCAATTCCTTCTCAAACGTCAGTTCCTTCTCCACCGTCAATTCCATCTCCAACGTTAATTACCCTCCCCACGTCAATTCCCTGTCCAATGTCAATTCATTCTCCATCTTCCTTTCCCTCCCCAGCGTAAATTCCTTCTCCAACGTCAATTCCCTTCCCAACGAAAATTCCCTCTCCAACGATAATGCCCTCTCCAACGTGAATTCCCTCTACAAAGCCAATTCCCTCTCCAACGTCAATTCCTCTCCAACGGCAATTCTCTCCAACATCAATTCCCTCCCCAACAAATAGACCGCTTCTGGAGTAAAAATCTGAAAATTATCAGTCTGTTTATTGGGTGCGGAACAGCAAAAAATTTTTGTCCTGCTGTGCAAGCATAAATCATTCGAGTAAATATGCGCATATATGCATTTGCAAATGCTTGCTTGCATGCAAATATTTATTTAAGGGGAAATGAATGCACGTTCATTCAAACGACGATAATATATTTTAAGCGTAAATGTATTTAAATGTAAATACAATTAAAACTTTCGTATTTACATAATTTAATCTCAATACAGAGTGTTGTATATATTTTAGCACAGCAGTACGCGAGCATGTTATTAAATGCAAAATTAATGTACTTCACTGACTATCTCTCTCTCTCTCTATATATATTTATCCATACACACAAAGACGCACACACACATATGTATGTATGTATGTATGTATATATATATATATATATATATATATATATATATATATATATATATATATATATATATATATATATATATATATATATATGTCACAATTAACTCGTTACTTCTCAACTTCCACACACCAGGAACACGAGGGGTCAATGACCATACAGATTGTGACGCCTGCATACACATATATATATATATATAATCTCGCTGGTTGGGACAGAATATCTTATTATAAACATAAGGACGTACGTCTAGATTCTGATGTAGGTTACCAAACCGAATGGCGTCATCCGGAAGCGAGACCTCTCATCTAAACTTTCTTAACAAATAGAAATAAAAAATAAGGATTTTCTAAATCCTAAAGTAAAGGCACAACTAGTCTGCAGGATATTAAGGTCCAGCCTGGCCCCTAATTTCTTCCATGCTAAGGATGTGACAGGGATTTAAGATCGATTAAAAAAATGCTTAAGGAACTTCTTGCATTCGCCGACTGAAAATGATCTTGTTAAGGAGACTCTCACTTATACTCGAGAATTAATTATTTTCGGAGAAGAGAGTTCAGCGAAAAGTTTGGGTCTAAGAGAATCTTCTATGAAAAATTTCGAAAGATGGTGCCCGGTGTCACTGACAAGAGGCAAAAGTGTGAAGTTTTTCTTGCAATGAAATTCGAAAGGTGGCACTCAGCCGCACTAAAAGAAAGCGTCAAGTTTTTCTTATAATAAAACTCAAAAGATGGTGTCAAGTCACACTAAAAAAAAAGGCAAAAGTGTGAAGTTTTTCTTGTAATAAAATCAGAAAGATGGAGCTCGATTGCACTAAAAGACAGTAGAGAGAAAGCGTCAAATTTTTTTTATAATAAAAGTCAAAAGATGATGCCCGGTGTCACTAAAAAAAGGCAAGAAAAGTGTCAAGTTTCATTATAATGAAACTCGAAAGATGGCGTTCGGTTGTACTAGAAGAAGGGCAAGAGAAAATGTCGACTTTTTCATACAATAAAACTCAAAAGCTGCCGCCCGGTTGCACTAAAAGAAAGGCAAGAGATAGCGTCAAGATTTCCTTATAATAAAACTCAAAAGCTGCCGCCCGGCTGCACTAAAAGAAAGGCATGAGAAAGCGTCAAGATTTCCTTATAATAAAACTCAAAAGATGGCGCCCGATTACACTATAAGAAAGGCGAGAAAAAGCTTCAAATTTTGTATGGTAGGCGAAGCTGCAAAGAACGAACTCGGAGAGGAGATGAAGCTTTTCCCGTCAGCGTCCGAAAAAAATACGAGGCAAAAGTCGTGGGGATTCTCAAAAGCCCCTGTGCCAACGACACTTCGTAATGGAGGGATAAAAAAGAATGAGAAGCACCACCACTACCTTGAGATGCCAATGGCAGTGCATAAAGAAAGGATAAGACCGAGGAGCACTACCTTAAGAGTTCTAGAGACACATCTCAGGATAAGACAGCTGGCACCGAGATGGCTGCTGGGGCGCCAGGAATGGGAATGAGTAGGAATTCCCGGCGAGAATGGCTGTATACAGAGAGTGGCATTTTATTTCCTGATTCCTTTTAAGGACGGACTAAAAGGCAATAAAAGGACTCTCTCTTATAAATGTGCGTAGAGGTGAAAGCTTTACTTCACAGTAGTCAATCTGTAATCCCATTTTACTCAAAAATACTTTTAGAAAATTGTAATCTGCGTCATTTTTCAGAGTTTCCTTTGGAGATTTCAAGAAACAAATTTCATTTGCAGTGAAATATGGGACGTAATCCTTTGGAGTTGAAAGAAAGTTAATATCTATAAAAAATAATCTGTTTTATTTGGTCTTTTAAAATAAGCAATTTTCTAAGCTGCAAATTTATTACGACAAACTTAGTCATTAAATTTTTCTAAAATTGATTTTGAATTTCCTGGGATGATGTACAGAAATACTAAATTTGATAAACATCCCTATTATGGGAAAAAGTATAATCCGAAATGATATCTCTACGTCAATCTAGTTCCCTTGGAATGGGAATGAATCCCATTCCAAAGACTATAACTCTGTCTCCTTAGAAAGAGAGTATTTGTACCCTGACAACTGATTGAGTACTAATCGCATTAGACAGGACCCCCAATTCTGACTCTTCAATATTCTTTTAAGTATTTTCAGGCTTTCCTGACTTCCATAACCTGATTTTTGTAACAGCCCGATTACCTTGACCTTTGAGGAACCTTTGACAAAGCGCCCTCTTCAAATCAACAGCATCATAACATCATCATCTTTGAAAAAATAAAAAGAAATCTAATCTCAAGGTCTTCATGTTATGAGGAACAAGGCGCACCGGATACATAAATTAGTCTACGTCTCCTGGAGAGAGAGAGAGAGAGAGAGAGAGAGAGAGAGAGAGAGAGAGAGAGAGAGAGAGAGAGAGAGAGAGAGAGAGAGCCTTGTTATACTCAAAGCTTTGGGAAGTCATATAAACTAATACTTGAGAGAGAGAGAGAGAGAGAGAGAGAGAGAACGTTGTAATGTTCAAGCTTTGGAAACTCGTATAAACTAATACTTGACAGAGAGAGAGAGAGAGAGAGAGAGAGAGAGAGAGAGAGAGAGCGTTTGAATGTTCAAGTTTTGGAAACTCGTATGCTAATAATCGACAGAGAGAGAGAGAGAGAGAGAGAGAGAGAGAGAGAGAGAGAGAGAGAGAGAGACGGTACACTTGTTCGTAACCTTGTTCAAATGAAGACAATTCGCTTATTAATCTATTTTTTTCTCTCTCTTTACAGGTATGTTGAATATCCTCCATTACCACTATTACGACACACACTGAATGAGTCAATATTAAGAGTTGCATGACATTGCGAGAATACACTGACGTGAGTAAATATTTACTTCATCTTTTTCAAGGTCATATCTACTACAGTGTACTGGAAATATTCCTGTACAGTATTTACAGGACATCTGTTACAGGAATTTCGCTCAGTAATGAAAACATAAATCCATAAATGTTTATTATATTTATCAAAATATTAAGAAAAGGAATACAATATCTTTAAGCGAGTATACAGATTATGTTACGGGGATATACACTGAAGGCTATTATAAGTTTTATATAAAGTCTGAGCATGAATAATTCATTCTCCCTCTCTCTGTATATAATATATATATATATATATATATATATATATATATATATATATATATATATATATATATATAGAGAGAGAGAGAGAGAGAGAGAGAGAGAGAGAGAGAGAGAGAGAGAGAGAGAGAGAGAGAGAGAGTTTTGTGGTCTTCATTTCAACAAACAAAATGTATAAAGTTTGATCATTACATCAAAACTATAAGACTACAAGCAACAAGAAATCCTTAAACGACTAGGAAACATTTGCCTCGACCCCCATCTCTCTCTCTCTCTCTCTCTCTCTCTCTCTCTCTCTCTCTCTCTCTCTCTCTCTCTCTCTCTCTCATATTTAAAGACGCTGAGCTTTCATCCTCTCTGAGGAGAATCCATTGAGGACCCTCCTCACATTTTCTCTCTCAAGAAGAAACCGAATTGTTTCCAGTCTTCCTTTCTGGCGTTCTCTAAATTGCTGACGAAGAGCATGACTATGTTCATGGGGGGCATGCGCGTGTGTGTGTGTGAGTGTGTGTGTGTGTATTTATATGTGTATATATATGTACATATATGTATGTATATATATATATATATATATATATATATATATATATATATATATATATATATATATATATATATATATATATATATATATATATGTATATATATACACACACACATATATATACAGTATATATATGGCACCTCCTCGGCTGTATGTTCATACATATACTGTTTGTATGTATCTGTGCAAAAGTACACCGTTTGTATGTGCTTGTTGTGCATACGGATACCGTTTGTATGCGTTTGTGCACGCGAAGCCGTTGGTATGTGTTCATAGGTGCCGTCTGTATTTTTTCTGCAAGCAAATACCGTTTATATGCATTTGTGGGCGTTTATGCTAAAGTAGACCATTTATATGCGTTTTTATGCGTTTGTATATGTTTGTGCACACGCATACCGTTTGCATGCCTTTCCATCTAACACATGCACACATAAATGCACAAAGAAACAAGCGTGTATAACGAACACATGCATGAGAATTTGGATCTATGCCACCGGTCGGTGAGGCTGCAAATCACCTAGTTTTTCCGCTGAGTTGACAAAGACGTATCGTACATCAGAGATCATAAACCCGGCTCCCCCCGCCCCCCCTACCTTTAGCCGGAACCTTCGGCCCTCTCCCCTTCCCCGGAAGTTTCCGCAAGACTGAGCATCGATATTTGCACCGAAAATTCCGAGCCGCCGAAGCGGCGTGGATAAAAATGCAGGGTAATGCAAATGGATGTTCGGAAGTCAAGCAGGTAAACAGGACGTATAGGAATTCGAGTATTTTGTGTTCGTGGGATTTCTGTATTAATATCTAAAGACTGTCAGTTTCTGTCTGTTAAATTTCTGTATCAATGTCTAAACACAGTTACTTTCTACTTGTTAAATTTCTGTATCTGTGTCTAAAGGCAGCCACCCTCAGTCTGTAAAATTTCTGTATCAATGTTTAAAAGCAGTCACTTTCTGTTTGTTAAATTTCTGTATCAATATGTAAAGAAAGTCACTTTCTGCTTGTTAAATTTCTCTGTCAATGTCCAAAGAAATTCACTTTCTGCTTGTTAAATTTCTCTGTCATTGTCCAAAGAAATTAACTTTCTGCTTGTTAAATTTCTTTATCAGTCTAAAGACAGTCACTTTCTGTCTGTTAAATTTATGTATCAATGTCTAAAAAAGTCGCTTTCTGTTTGTTCAATTTCTGTTTCAAAGGCTAAAGACCGTCACTTTCTGCTTGCTAAATTTCTGTATCAACGTCTAAAGAAAGTTATTTTCTGCTTGTTAAATTTCTGTATCAATGTCTAAAGATAGTCACTTTCTGTCATGTGGAATTTCTCTATTAATGTCTAAAGACAGTAAGACAGAAACTGCCTAATACATGGTAGGGTAGAGGTGTCATTTCATGGGAATTTAATAGATAATTCTTCTTTCCACCATCATATTTATGTACTCATGAATTTTGTCTACTTACAATAAAAACAAGTAAAAATGCGCGGGAGATTCTTCGACGCAATCGAGTTTTCTGCATAGCGTATAATCAAGGCAACCGAAAATAGATCTATCTTTTGGTGGTCTCGGTACAATGCTGTATGAGCTGCGGCCCATGAAACGTTAACCACGGCCCGGTGGTGGCCTGTCTTGTATCGTTGCCAGACACACGATATGGTTAACTTTAACCTTAAGTAAATCAAAACTACTGAGGATAGAGGGCTACAATTTGGTATGTCTGATGATTGGAGGGTGGATGATCAACTTACCAATTTGCAGCCTTCTACCCTCAGTAGTTTTTAAAATCTGAGGGCGTAGAGGAAAAAGTGCGGACGGATAGACAAATAGCCATCTCAGTTTTCTTTTACAGAAAACCAAAAATACCGTTTATATGAAACAACAGTATGAAAGTAATAACATAGTCACTGATTTTTTACAATAGATTTATATCTATCTATCTACACACACACACACACACACACACACACACACACACACACACACACACATATATATATATATATATATATATATATATATATATATATATATATATATATATATATATATATATATATATATATATATATATATATATTCGAACACTTTACAAGAAAATAGCAATTTCTATCTCAGCAATTCTCACATATTCCGGAATAATTATTTGGTCTCCTGGGAAATTGTTGATATCAAAGCGGAAGATAAACATGCCTCTATAATGGCAGATGTAAATAAACACTCAACAAAAAGATCATTTAAAAAAAATTTCCCATTTCCTTTAATGTCAAGTTGAAGCCCACAAAATTTTTTCCAACCTATTAAAAAGCAAACTCTCATTTCATTCAAATAGTAATCATAAGAAAACCAGAATGAGCAGACAACGTTTCGATAAGTATCACATACCAGAAACGTTTTTCAAGTTTATGACCAAAACATGAACAAAACCGCACAGGAAATTGAAGAAGGAAGTAAACACAAAACACAAACATTAATTTGTTTCCCCAAATATTTTTCACCTTCCGCGCATTCCTTTGTAAATAAGGCCGATACTGTAATTGTGTCTGCAACAGATGGTGCCTGATTGGCTTTTGACTGAGAGAGAGAGAGAGAGAGAGAGAGAGAGAGAGAGAGAGAGAGAGAGAGAGAGAGAGAGAGGTGGTCAGACTATGGAATAGAGTACCGTTAGGTCTCCGACACTGTATAAACAATTGATTATTAATGCTAAAGGGACGGGAATGGTCAACCTGATCTTATGCTGCCCATGCCAGAAGAAAACGTGAAACATTACCAAAAAAATATGAGTCGTGAAAACAAGAAACACTACTAAAAAAATCAGTGGCGTTCAGCCTAGAAAGACCACCACACTTCCCCTTTAAAGAAGGGACTTGCCGTCCCGACCCTCTCGTACTGCCGTCAATTTTGACGGTAAGGGTCCACTACTAGGGCATCCATTTCTACACCAAACCAGTCACTCTCCCTCCTACAAACTCTAACATATGCTTCACTTTCACCATAAAAAGTTTTTATCAGTTTTAACTTTACACAAGTTAAGTATACCTTATTTTAACCAGACCACTGAGCTGACTAACAGCTCTCCTAGGGAGGGCTGGCCCGAAGGATTAGATTTATTTTATGTGGCTAAGAACCAATTGGTTATCTAGCAACGGGACCTACAGCTTATTGTGGAATCCGAACCACATTATAGCAAGAAATGAATTTCTACTACCAGAAATAAATTCCTCTTATTCTTCATTGGCCTGTCGGAGATTCGAACTCTGGGCCAGCACAGTGCTAGCTGAGAACGGTACCCACCCTCCCAATGAGGAACTTTGTAAACATGTGTATATATATATATATATACATATGTATGTGTGTGCGTATAATATACATATATACCAGAAGAAAATAAGCCCATACAAGATTAAATGAGAGAGAGAGAGAGAGAGAGAGAGAGAGAGAGAAATTATTCTTTTCTTAGATAGGCTAGAGAAATATGAAACCTATATCTCGGACAAAACTGCGAAATAATAAACATTATCTCACAAATAACATCAGATTACCTTCATATAACGGAGAATAATTATTACAATCACTGTAGGTTATCCTGCGTTCATTCGTATAATAAAGAAAAAAAAAAACGCGTATTATCCAAGTAAGTTGATTACCCTTCATGAAGCATTGCCCAGTCTCCAAATGAATGTTTATGAGAATTCCTGTGCTCGACGGAAAAAAATTTATAAAATAACCGGCCCTGCATACGAGTGGCTGCTTTCTCCTAATAAACTGCATGCCCTCATTTAGTTTTAATCGAAGCTTAATTAATACTCAATTGTCGGACTCAGAATATGATATGGGTATTTTGGAATCTATGCCCAGAATTCATGTAATAAACGGGTATTTTTTAATTTCAAATTCATTATTCTTGTATGGTTCTGATGTTGAATATTAGTGGATGAAATCTGGGAGTAGTCTCTCTCTCTCTCTCTCTCTCTCTCTCTCTCTCTCTCTCTCTCTCTCTCTCTCTCTCTCTCTTATTTAAACTCTTTGAAGACCTAAGCTGCTGACTGCAACTAGCAGTTACGATTCTATATTGTGACTGTTTGACCAGTTTCTTTGAAGAATGTTTGTCGTGAATAGTGATAAATAAATAAAACGTTATAAATGTCGAAGTTGATTTTGCTTAATACCGTAAAGTATTCAATATCTCAGTGTACACGCGTTTACAACAGTAATTGAAAAATTATACCCAAAACATTATCCCTCTATTTATAGGCGGTTCTTCATTGGATGGGTGGGTACAGCTCTCGGGTAGCACGCTGTTGGCCCAGCGTTCGATTCTCCGACCGGCCAATGAAGAATTAGAGGAATTTATTTCTGGTGATAGAAAGTCATTTCTTGTCATAACGTGGTTCGGATTCCACAATAAGCTGTAGGTCCCGTTACTAGGTAACCAGTTGGTTCTTAGCCACGTAAAATAAATCTAATCCTTCGGGCCAGCCCTAGGAGAGCTGTTAATCAGCTCAGTGGTCTGGTTAAACTAAGATATGCTTAACTTTTTTTTCTACTTACAGGCAAGTAAGCATATAATTAAAAAAATACATAAAGTGATTCTAAAAGTTATTCTGCACTGAAATATTAATTAAGTATCACTTTAATGCCGAGAAAATACCACAAAGGCACAAGAAAACATTATACTGAAAAGTCCACTTAATATACAGTTCAACCACACAGACTTGTAAGTGCTGATGGTGACAATGGAAATACACGTTTTTAGAATGAGGAAATAAGCATTTTTAGACAAAGGAAATAAAAATTTTTCTAAAAAGGAAATAATCATTTTTAGAAAAAGGAAATAAAACTTTTTCGAAAAACGAAATAAGCATTTTTTTGAAAAGGAAATAAATTTTTTTATATATATATAAAAATGAAAGAAAACTTTTTCGAAATGCGAAATAAGCTATTTTTTTTTTACAAGGGAAATAAAATTTTTTATAAAAATTAAATAAAAAACTTTTTCGAAAAACGAAATAAGCATTTTTTTGAAAATGGAAATAAACATTTTTATAAAAATGAAATACAACTTTTTCGAAAAACGAAATAAGCATTTTTTTTTTAAAAAAAGGAAATACATTTTTTTTAGAAAAAGGCAACAAACATTTTTCTAAAAGGGAAATAAATATTTTTAGGGAACAACAGGAGCTGAAACAGATGTTATAGTTTGCTGAAGGAATATTCATCGTTGAATCCTGTTAATTTGGATACCAGTGACACAAAGTATAAATGAATTTAACTTGTAAATCGTTTGTGCTCGTTCAACAAAGCCACCCGCAGCATGCAACCGACGGCGTGTTCGCACAGAATAAATAAAAGATGCAACGAAAAACTGCGCGAGGAAAAAAAGACTGTAATTTGGAGCAGTTTGGTACAATCATTATGAGCCTGAAAAATATTTTCAGGGAAAGAAATGTAATTTAGTTTACTAAATGTGATTTCCAAAGCACCATATTCTTAAATCAGAATTACCGTTACTTATAAATTAAACATTTTAAAATCAAAAAGCATTACAAAAATTCAAACTTATTTGTTTATCTTTTAACCTTCCAATCTCGAACATACGATGATTGTCATCACAAAAAACAGGGGATGACAGAGAGATAATATTGCTAAATTAGTTAACATAGAATAAAATGTTTAACATTATTTCTTGAAAGTAATAAGTGCTTGCAACTTCATGACATTTCAACAATACATGTATATAGTATTTAAGCCAAAGGCCAAGCGCTGGGACCTATGAGGTCATTCAGCGCTGAAAATTAAACTGAGAGTAAAGAAGTTTGAAAGGTTTAACAGGAGGAAACCTTGCAGTTGCACTACGAAACAAGTGTTAGGAGAGGGTTAAGGAATGTAAGATGGAAGAAAGAGAATATGAACGGAGGTACAGTTATTCAGGTGATGCGTAAAGCAAGAGATGATACCTTGCCGATAACAGAGAAAAAGATTTGAAAACCTAAAAAAAAAAAAACATAAAAAAAAGGGTAGCAGAGGCTCAGCAGAATCCAATTTCCGCGCTGTCAATATCAGTTCCGAATGGCCTCAACAAAGTGAGGTGTTTTACATCTGCATCTGTTATAGTTCTTTTGGGATGTGAAGGAAAGAGCTTGGTCGAAAATTCCACCAAACTCTCTGAATGATTTTGCAAGCTATTTATTCTAATCATATATATATATATATATATATATATATATATATATATATATTATATATATATATATATATATATATATATATATATATATATATATATATATATATATATATATGTATGTATATATATATATATATATATATATATATATATATATATATATATATATATATATATATATATATATAAATATATATATATATATATATATATATATATATATATATATATATATATATATATATATATATATATATATATATATATAGAGAGAGAGAGAGAGAAGAGGGGAGGCACACTTGTGCCAACTAATTTTTTCTTATAACTTCTTTAACCTCTCTCTCTCTCTCTCTCTCTCTCTCTCTCTCTCTCTCTCTCTCTCTCTCTCTCTCTCTTTCTCTCTCTCTCTCTCCAAAACACCCACCTCCTCGCATCCAAGACTTTCCATACCGATGACATTTCCGATGACAAAACTTCTGGAAATATGTGAGAACTTTCCCACTATTTTTGTCTTCCTTTTGTGACAAAGGAGGCATCTGTTCCCCATACAGTATATCCCCTCCCCGCTCCCGCCTTCCTCTACTGTTATTAGATTACCCCTTCCAATAATGCTGGAAAATCGCACACAAAAATGAAACAGACTTTTGTTCTTATCCTCATAACATAAGAGTGATGATACGAGTGATGATTTAGTGATGAAAATTCGCACCTCAGGAAGGAAACTCACATAAACTAATGCTAGAGAGAGAGAGAGAGAGAGAGAGAGAGAGAGAGAGAGAGAGAGAGAGAGAGAGAGAGAGAGAGAAAAGTTAAGTATACCTTAGTTTAACCAGACCACTGAGCTGATTAACGGCTCTCCTAGAGAGGGCTGGCCCGAAGGATTAGACTTATTTCACATGGCTAAGAACCAGCTGGTTACCTAGCAACGGGACCTACAGCTTATTGTGGAATCCGAACCACATTATACCGAGAAATGAATTTCTATCACCAGAAATAAAGTCCTCTAATTCTTCATTGGTCGGCCGGAGGCTCGAACTCAGGCCTAGCAGAGTACTAGTCGAGAACTCTACCGACCTGTCCAACGAGGAACTAGAGAGAGAGAGAGAGAGAGAGAGAGAGAGAGAGAGAGAGAGAAAAATTACCAATAAATGAAAAACAGCAAAGACAGAAGGAACGCGTGGTATAAATTGATATCCTACTATTCATTTTATAACATAAATGTGAACATGGATAATTATAAGTTTTTTATATAATTAAGTTACTGTACTAACAAGAAACCGTAAGAGAGCAACAGTGACTTACCTCCATAGGTGGGAGTGATTCTACGCACACCTAAAAAAGAAGAAAAATACATTACTGCATTGCTGTATTAGAAGTTACGTACAGTTATACATTCACTTTCGCTGACAGTATTCCAGTAATTAACTTTAGGTTTGACTACAATAAATTCTAAACAAAAGAGAGTAGAGCAATTTAATGTACATATATATACATAAATATATATATATATATATATATATATATATATATATATATATATATATATATATATATATATGTACATATATATATATATATATGTATAGATATTATTACATATATATACATATATATATATTTTATATATATAATTTATATATATAAATTCTATACCACCACCAGTAAATATATGCAAAGTACCCAGACATTCTTTGGTGTTATTGCCACTTTGGAAGCGACTATCAATCACCCGAAGGTCATTTATAAGCAGAAACTCTCTCTCTCTCTCTCTCTCTCTCTCTCTCTCTCTCTCTCTCTCTCTCTCTCTCTCTCTCTCTCTCTCTCTCTCTCTCAAATAAAAAAGAAAAAATTTCAGAGATGGTAACGAAATTTTCTCTCTCTCTCTCTCTCTCTCTCTCTCTCTCTCTCTCTCTCTCTCTCTCTCTCTCTCAAATAAAAAAGAAAAAATGTCAGAGATGGTAACGAAAATTTCTCTCTCTCTCTCTCTCTCTCTCTCTCTGAGTAAGTAGGTACGTATACTGCATGTAGGAAGAGGTAAACAGGTATCTTTCTCTATTTACAAAGATATTATTTACAAAGATATTAGGCTCTATCAATCAGAATCATCAAATAACATAGTACATGAAAACATATAAGCACAACAATGACATGTAATTTTCTTTCATTTATTCATTAATTTGTTAATTTACTTTTCTTTTTCTAATATATGATCTCTTTTTTTCTGTATATCCCATTACCTTCTATTACGTCTTTCAAATAAACACCCTAATATGCTTTGGAAGCTTGAACTTCAAGTCAATGGCCCCTATGGGCTTGTTCCTTGTTGTATTGGGTTCATCTCCTGAATAATAATAATAATAATAATAATAATAATAATAATAATAATAATAATAATAATAAAAGTACAAAATGCCCAGTGAAACAATGTACAAAAAGTGAGACAATAAGCATAACATTATTATTATTATTATTATTATTATTATTATTATTATTATTATTATTATTATTGTTCAGAGATGAACCCTATCCATATGGAACAAGCCCATCATTACTATTATTATTTGTATTGCTATTATTCAGAGCCCTATCCTGACTGACTTGAAACTGAAGCTTCAAAAGAACATTATGGTGTTCATTAGAAAAAAGGAACAGAAGGTAATACGAAATACAGAAAGAAGAGATCAGTTATTAGAAAAGAGAAAAAAATTAACAAATTAATAAATAAATAACAGTACAATAAAAGTGTGGTAATAACTTTCTCTCACTTTCCCTCATTTCTCCATGAGATTCGTTTATTAAAAGTTCCGCTTTATATTGTGATAATGGACCATAATTCAAGATATGCCGTCCTCTTCAAATTTATGCCACAGTAAAAGCGGCGGCTCTAACAATGCACGGCTGCAGTCAAAATTGTGCAAACAACAGATTAAGGGGAATATTATCTAAAATATTTCTTGGATCTAGGAATATGATAGTTGTTGTTTCGGTGGGTGTTGTTTTGTTGCTTTTAGGTTGTTCTACATCATTATATTTTAATGGA
>NC_089753.1:49894428-49911928 GCF_040412425.1 Macrobrachium rosenbergii
GCATTCAGCTCCAACCATTGAACCAAAGAGGAGGATAAGAAAATACCTCGGTCCGTATGTAAATATGCCTGTCAAATTCGTAGACGGTTGAAACAGACTCATCCCTCTGCCGTTTAAACGGAACACCGTCTCTTAATCCATTTCTGTCCGCCCCTGAGATGAATTCGAGGCTCGATTTCGAAAGGAGAAAGTCTTCATTTCCTTTCCTGTCCGGATGGCGTCCAAGTTTCAGCGAAAATCGAGTCCGAATATTTCCGCACATCGAGAAGCAATACGTTCGCTGTATGGCTGTTCCTTCGGCTGACGTCTGACTCAGACCTAATGACCGTAGTAGGCGGTGTGTGTGTGTGTGTGTGTGTGTGTGTGTGTGTATTAAGCTGTCATCTTTTTAAGCTTTTTATTATTTAGTAGTTGAAAACGTCTTAGAAAATAGACGAACGCTCTTGGACCGTTGTTTTCCCTTCCTCGTGAACCGAGACTCGGAGTACATTTTAAATCGTGTGTGTGTGTGTGTGTGTGTGTGTGTGTGTGTGTGTGTGTGTGTGTGTGTGTGTACGTGTACAAATGAACGCAAATGAGTGCATGCATTTGAAGCATCATTGAACAAAATGGACTTGATAAGCAAAATTCCTGATATATTCACAAATCCGAGTCTACTTAAAAGTCACAATTACCTACCATTTGGAAACTGAAAAATTCTTAAAACGTACTGGCAACAGAGCACTGATAGACACACTCCAGTGGATAAATAGTCCAATAAGGCTACTAAAAGTAAAACTTACATGATAAGTATGTTAGACACGGCCATGTAGAGTTTTCATTCTTTCCTTCTGTAGAATTTCTACTTTACGACCAAAATCTCGACTAGTGTGCAAGGCCATTTTAGAAATCAAGAAATCTGTTTACACTCCGTCGATTTTATCAGAAGGACTAATCAACCTTGCTATAATAATATTCCATGAGACTGCTTGCTACAAGGAACAAATAACCTACACCATTACTTCAACTAAGCCTACATCTCCAAGAAAAGTCGTACAACAGATTTCACTGAACAGGAGTAGGCCTAAAGAATTCGGCAAGAACTCACGAAATACGATCACGAATCCGTGATCATAAACGACCACGGATACGTAGGTAGCCACCGGATAGGTGGAAATGAAATAACAGCTAACCAAGCGCTTTCGTGTATTACGTACGCATCTTCGTGTTACCCCTGAAGATGTGTACATCAAACACGAAAGCGCTTGGTACCTAGTCTTAAATTTTCACCTTTCAAGTGGTTATCTACGTATATATTTTCACGTGGAGTTTTGTGACATTACTGAAACGAACGTAGATAATACAGAAGGTGAATTGTCAATTTTAAAACTCACAGAATTAATGAAATGTAGTGTGGCCAAAGGCAACATATTATTATTATTACGGACTTGAAACAATTATGGTGTTCATTTGAAGGAAGTAACAGAAGGTAATAGGAAATACAAGAAAGAACAGATCAATTGTTATTATTATTATTATTATTATTATTATTATTATTTGAAGGAAGTAACAGAAGGTAATAGGAAATACAAGAAAGAAGAGATCAATTGTTATTATTATTATTATTATTATTATTATTATTATTATTATTATTATTATTATTATTATTATTATTATTATTCAGCAGATGAACCCTACTCATATCGAACAAGCCCACAGGGGCCACTGACTTGAAATTCAAAGTTCCAAAGAATATGGACGTTAACATGGGCATATGCAGTTATTTCCAAAAATAACTAGGATTATGGCTATATGAGCAATTTGTCTCAGCCAACCCTACCTCCCTCTCTCTTTAATACATCCCAATTAAATACCCAAGAATAGCACTGGCGGCCTTATTCTTATCCACCTAAGTGCTGATATATTCTTTATGAAGTAAAAAGCAACGTAAGTATATTTTAATATTCTTTTCTTTTGAGGTTGCATCAGCCTTCAACTAAGTAGATACAGTGTAAGTGGTATTTACGTGGCAAAGATTGATAAGCTACTCTTGCATGTGTGTATATGTATAATATATATAATCTATACATACACACACACACACACACACACACACATATATATATATATATATATATATATATATAATCTATATATACACATACATATATGTATAGATATATATGGATATACAAATACAATATATATGTATATATATATATACATATATAACATAAGATATATACATATATATATAGTATGTATATAATCTTATACTCATCCCCCAAAAAGAAACAAATCTGATTGTGTGTATATATGTATTATATTCTTCACAAAAACGGTAAAGCCTCTTTCTTCAGTAATCAGCTTATTCTACTCACAACCGATAACAAAGCCAAGGAAATATATTATTGTGATCATAATAAAGGTTCATAGATAACTTTGTGATATTGTTCTATTTTACTGATCCTGGATTCTTTTACCGCACTTCTATGTTTTCCTTAATTACGTACTTTTTTTTTATTGTTGCTTCGTTGTTCTTTTTGTTTATTCATATGTTCATTACGCATTTCTATTCTTCTCTCTCTCTCTATCTCTCTCTCTTCTTCTACTTCTTATTCTCTCACTCTTTTCTTCTTTCTCTCTCTCTCTCTCTCTCTCTCTCTCTCTCTCTCTCTCTCTCTCTCTCTCTCTCTCTCTTCTTCTTCTCTTCTTCTTCTTCTTCTTCTTCTTCTTCTTCATTCCACTCGTGTCCTCCAGAACATCTCCGAAGGGGAAAACTTTCTTAATTGGCTTCGGATAGGTTAGGGCATTATCATGAAAGCCTGGCGATGCGCTGATGATATCCTTCCCCCGCCCCCAAAACGAAAATATTCATATTAGCCGAAGGCATTATACACACTCCTTTTATCCGGCGTCTGGTGCACCCCCATGTTTTCCCCTTTTTAAAAATCAAAAGGCGAAACAACTTTTGAAAATCAAGTTTTCCCCAAAGGCGAGGTTTTGCACCGTCGTTGCTTGGCAGATAATGTCGTCTTTCTTATTATCATCTTTCTGTCGTGGGTCTTTAAGTGAGTTTGGGTTGGAATGTGACCGTTTAGAGTTAATACCTTCTATTTTCTTTTTACCCAATTCTTTCAAGTTTATCGTACGGTTTTGCACAAGTGAATGTATTACTGTCTTGTTCTTTCATCGAGGTAAAGAGATTTTCCATCAACAGTGACTTTGGAAGTGTCAATCATTCTCACTTTCATCGGGTTCCACTACGGTTTCGCATAAAAGAAATTTTATTTTCCATTTCTCTTTTCATCAAAGATGTTACTAGGGCGCGGGAGTACCAGAGTGATGGGAAGATCTTGCAAAACACATTAATGGGAATATCAGTTATGGGAAGATCTTGCAGAACACATCTATGGGAATATCAATTATGGGAAGATCTTGCGAACCACATCTATGGGAATATCAGTTATGGGAAGATCTTGCAAAACACATCTATGGGAATATCAGTTATGGGAGAATCTTGCGAAACACATTTATGGGAATATCAGTTATGGGAAGATCTTGCAAAACACATTTATGGGAATATCAGTTATGGGAGGATCTTGCAAAACACATTTAAGGGAATATCAGTTATGGGAAGATCTTGCAAAACACATTTATTGGTATATCAGTTATGGGAGGATCTTGCAAAGCACATCTATGGGAATATCAATTATGGGAGGGTCTTGCGAAACACATTTATGGGAATATCAGTTATGGGAAGATCTTGCAAAAACACATTTATGGGGATATCAGTTATGGGAAGATCTTGAAAAAAAAAAAACATTTATGGGAATATCAGTTATGGGAGGAAATTAAGAAACACATCTTTGGAAATATCAAAGTGAGAGGTAGATCTTCAGTACAAGAAATTTAAGAACTAATTATAAATAATAACTCTCTTTCTTTGGCAACTGCATGAATTTATGAAACTAGGAAGCAAATAATGTATTTTTTTCACTTGTATACTACAATCAGCTACTTGGTAATAACTGGATAGAGGAAATAATTTTCTTTAATTTTACGAGAGAGAGAGAGAGAGAGAGAGAGAGAGAGAGAGAGAGAGAGAGAGAGAGAGAGAGAGAGAGAGAGAAATTTTCATCTACCATCTCTGAAATTTCTGTTTTTTAACTGAGAGAGAGAGAGAGAGAGAGAGAGAGAGAGAGAGAGAGAGAGAGAGAGAGAGAGAGAGAGAGAGATTTTCATCTACCATCTCTGAAATTTCTGTTTTTAACTAAGAGAGAGAGAGAGAGAGAGAGAGAGAGAGAGAGAGAGAGAGAATGATGATTATCTCTCTTTATCTGAATACCTGTACCATACGAAACCCATAACATGAAATGAGAGTAATATTTGTAATATCTAGGTTTACTATTTACACTCGCGCCAAATGCCATCAGTTCTTCACAAGTTTACACATTCATTAATACAATGCAACTCATTCATGAACAAGCTCATTTTTCATTCATAAATAAACAACCCGAGTCCCTGTTTCAATTTTCCTTGTAAAAAAATATCACTGTTTTCTCTGTAATATTATTTTAACTATTATGGTCTAATATTGCTCTTATTTAAGTTTCTTTCCTTGCAAACATTTATATTTGTATTGTATCAAATTTGATTTACTCATCTGTATGTTGTCTCGTTGAAGAAGGGCACAAGTGCGAAGGACACTGCAATGGAAAATATTTTATTCATTCCTCTTCCAGCAACCAAGCAATCATCTTGGACTGTTCCCTTTAATCTTAGCAAGCAACAAGAGCATGCTATTAAAAGAAATAGTTACACGTGCTAACACAATTATGCATATATCTCAAGGATCGAAGAACACGCGCATGCATGTATGTATGTTAGAAATCATCAACACACAATCACGTGTGGAACAGAAATAAATTTCTGACTCACGTCGGGATGTAGGTCTCTCAGGTATATGTGTATATATATAAAATACAATGTATATTTAATATAAATATAGATGTACATACATACAAATATATATGTATATATATATATATGTATGTATATATATATATATATATATATATATATATATATATATATATATATATATATATATATATATGAAATTTTTATCACAGCACTTTGATTTATATGCGATCATAAACTACGAATATCTTTTCATATCCAATTCACGCTACTTTGGGAACATCCCCGAAGGGGAGTTTTCACCGAAGGGGAATTATAAGTGATAAATGGACTGGTACCGAAGTGTCTCGAATACTCGACTGGAGTCGTTGGAGGGTAGGTACTGTGTCGAGTGTTCGAGACACTTCGGTACCAATTCATTTATCACTTATAATTCCCCTTCGGTGATAATTCCCTTCGGAGATATTCCCGAAGCAGCGTGAATTGGATATTAAATAAATTGGCTTAATATTAAATAACATTATGTATATATATTAATGAATATATATATATATATATATATATATATATATATATATATATATATATATATATATATATATATATACGTGTATGTAAATATACATCTGTACATGTGTATATATATATATATATGTGTGTGTGTCTGCGTTCATTCTCAAAACTATGAACTCTTTCAAGAAAAAACAAACAAACAATACCCACAATCTCATTTGGCAATACTCCCGGTTGACATATAAATTACAAACCCTAAAGGCATTATCTTCCAAATTTAGCTGATACCTCTTAATAGTAATGTGTCTCATGAAGAAGACTATCATCATCAGATCGAGTGCCCCTTTCATATGCAAATTTTAGTTAATATCTCCACTAATTCCTGATGCTCTCGGGAGCAAATTGAACAAGAGAGCGATCTGTTGTGACGTATTTCATCCCAGAATTCATGAGTGTTTAATTCGGGAGAGCAAAACAGAAGCATTAAGCATTGAGGTTTGCGCAGTAATTATTCTGGAAGCGAATGACGTTTCTAAATATAGCTAGACGAGGAACGAGGTTTTCTGTAATAAAAGCCTTCAGAGATATAACTAAACCGAGTTACAACATTTGACTGAACTTGAAATAAAAACAAAATCAGTAATTAAAATAGAATAACAGTTTAAATTGACTGCACTGATGCATATCAAAATGATAGTGTTATCTATTTGTTTACTAAATGTAAATACAATGCTACCAAATAAAAAAGTTAACATATATATCCGAGTATATCTATCTATATATACATATTATATATGTGTGCGTGTGAACCTGTGTGTTTGTGTGTATGTGTATGTATGTATGTATATATATATATATATATATATATATATATATATATATATATATATATATATATATATGTCAGAAAATGAATTGTACAAGTGAACAATCAAAAACAAACATATTCCATGCCAGATTTTCCTATTTAGAACTGGTGAAAACCGCACTTCATTGCCACAAAAATTACAGATAATTCCAGCGTCATAAAACTCTGAGCTAAAAGAACAGTAAATAAAGCTAAATCAACAGTCTATAAAACTGAATTAATGAACAATCTATAACTGTAGAAAAAACAGACACTCAGCACTGATCTACAAGTAGAGAATGACTCAGGAAAACAATGAAAAAAACGTGGAAATATTAAAAAAATATTCGAAAATCGAAACTCATCGGAAACAGCCCACATTTCAAGAGACGAAAATGACGAACCTGGAATGTCAAGTCTATTAACACATACAAACGTTCTCTTTACCAATTCAAGGAGGCTCTCCATTCACGCCGCTTTCGCTCCCACTTTCTCTCTCCATGAAGTATAGAAAGCTAACGTTGTCTTATTTACCATGTTTTTGTAAACGTTGTAAACTTTTTCCCTTTAATACGTATGAGTTACATACACGAATACACAAACACATACATACATACATACATACATACATACACATATATATAACATATATATATATATATATATATATATATATATACATATATACAAACACACACACACACATATATATGTGTGTATATGCAATTTTCCATAAATTTTATAGCTGACTGATTATTTCAGTTTTCTATTCAATTCTCTATCTTCTTTATGAGCACCACTTCCTCTTTTATTTGTTTCGAGAACAAAAACATTCATTATGAATATATACATATATATATATATATATATATATATATATATATATATATATATATATATATATATATATATATGTTATATAATATACCAGCATTCTGTCTAGGTATTTGGATCAGAGGTCACCTCCGCAATTGCTGTCCCAACATAGTTTATGTGCAATTCACACAGCGTACCACGGTGCAACAGCTGCCTGGGCAAACCGATTCTCAGTACTATTAACTGACCCCGTAGAATTTATTACTAGTTATCGTAGTCTCCAGTGCATTTGAAAGCTAGGGGAAGGGATGGAGATAGGGAGGGCTAACAAGTTGATCAAGACTAAAATTGCATAGTAATTAATTCTAAACACTGTGAATATATCATTATAATCACAGCAAAGAAAATTCTTCATGTCAAAATATGTTTATCAATTCCACACAAGTAAATACAGATATAATAACTGTTCAAGTATAATTATCATTAACAACTGAATAAATCAGTATAATTATACATTAGAAAAATCTTCTTGTTTAAATGTTTATCAGTTCCAAAGAAGTAAATACAGATGTACCCGTTCACACATAATATTACCCACTCCAAATAAATCAGTATAATTATACTATAGACAAAATATCTTCATGTCCAAATATGTTTCTCAATTCTAAACAAGCAAATATAAACATACCTGTTAAAAATCAGATAAACCATTTCTCAACTTTGGTAAATTAAAATAAATAAATACACGCAAACTAAACGAATGTCACCAAAGAAGTGAAAAAGCTAAATCTGAGACAATAAAAGTTGTAAGTCCTTTTTACCACTGTTTTGGTGATGAAGAAATCCCGCTTGCAATACTGAATATGGCGAATCCGTTATTAATTCGTGAGAAAATGTGGAAGGACTGGTATTCCTTTGTCAGTAAGAGAAGGATAATCAGGAAATGATGAACTGGACGCAAGGGATACATATCTATCCTTGACTGCTCTTAGACTTATGTCATATGAAACCAAAATGGATTAATATGAATAGATGTCACCAACTATCGGGTGACAAGTCAGCACAGAGAGAGAGAGAGAGAGAGAGAGAGAGAGAGAGAGAGAGAGAGAGAGAGAGAGAGAGAGAGAGACTTATATCAGATAAGAAAACCAAAATGGGCTAATATGAATCGATGTCACCAAGTATCGGATAAAAAGTAAGCATAGATAAATACAGAGAGAGAGAGAGAGAGAGAGAGAGAGAGAGAGAGAGAGAGACTTATATTAGATGAGGACACCAAAGTGGGTCAATATGGATAGCTGTCTCCAACAATACGAAAAAAGTCACCATAGATAGGCTAAATACAGAGAGAGAGAGAGAGAGAGAGAGAGAGAGAGAGAGAGAGAGAGAGAGAGAGAGAGAGAGAGAGAGAGAACCAGCATCAAAGAAAAACACTGACAAATATATAAAAAAAAAAAAAAATTGACAAAATGCCATACTCGTGGGACAGGCTGCTTTTAATTAGAGACTAAGTCTTATCGAACACTAATCAGTTGCGTAGACTTTGAAGATAAATCTTAAACGATCGCCTACGAATTAATGAGAACAGCCTCTATATCACAGCCTTTTCGTTAAGGTGGCAATTAGCACAGCACATCTGCGGCGTGTTGGCACATAAAAAGTAGCGAGAGGATGCCCGTAAAAGTGAGGCCTAATGAGAGAAGGAATTCCCCTCCATATTTCGGTACCACTGGAAGGATATTCTGACAACAAAGAACGGCATACTTTTACATTCTAACAACAAAGGAGGGCATACTTTTACATTCTAACAACAAAGTAGGGCATATTTTTACATTCTGACAACAAGGAAGGGTATACTTTTACATTCTGAAACAAAGAGGGGATATTTTTACATTCTGACAACACAGAAGGGCATACTTTTACATTCTGACAACACAGAAGGGCATACTTTTACATTCTGACAACACAGAAGGGCATGCTTTTACATTCTGAGAAAAGGAAGTGTATACTTTTACATTCTGAGAAAAGGAAGTGTATACTTTTACATTCTGAAACAAAGAGGGGAATAATTCTACATTCTGACAACAATGAAGGGCATACTTTTACACTGACAGCATAGAAGGGCATACTCTTATATTCTGACAACAAAGAAGGGCATACTTTTACATTCTGACAACAATGGCATAGTTATACATTCTGACAACACAGAAGGGCATACTTATACATTCTGATAACAAAGTAGGGTATATATTTACATTCTGACAACAAAGAATGGCATATTTTTACATTTTGACGACAAAAAGGGCATATTTTTATATTCTGACAGTAAAGAAGGACGTACTTTGCATTCTGACAACAAGAAGGGCATACTTTTGCATTCTGACAACAAAAAAGGGCATACCTTTACATTCTGACAACAAAGAAGGCATATTTTCACCAATATAAGTAAGAATTTGATAAGGAAGGAAGATGGATCTCTGGGTATCTTTAGCAATCAAATTGTGTAAAATACTCTAGCAGATTTTTGGGAAAGTTTGAGAGAGAACTGGACAGTTCAGGGGGAAAAACAGCGCCATCAAAACCTGCAACACTGCATATATCTTCTGGGAAGAGACAAATTTACATGAATTCTCGCAAGGATATTCCATCTGAATTATTAAAAGCTACTTAGAGTTAAAAAGTAGCAAGTAGCCGAGTAGCTCTATATTAATCCCAAGAGATGTTCTTCACATCACAAAATAAAGATAAAGTGTACATAAAATATTAACGAAAGAATATGTATGGATCTATACTTGACACGTACATAAAGAGAGAGAGAGAGAGAGAGAGAGAGAGAGAGAGAGAGAGAGAGAGAGAGAGAGAGAGAGAGAGAGAGAGAGAGAGAGATTCACAAAGGGCCTACAGACAGATAAGATTCGCATGTGAGACTCTGAGTCTCTTGAGACACGAGACCTACAGAGACCAACGTGAAATTACGAGAGAGAGATTCACACACACACACACACACACACACACACACACACATATATATATATATATATATATATATATATATATATATATATATCTTACTAGGATTATGTTCTTTATTCTTCTTCCTGAAGCACACAAACATACATACGTACATATTATTATTATTATTATTATTATTATTATTATTATTATTATTATTATTCAGAAAATGAACCCTATTCATATGGAACAAGACCATCACTTGGGCCACAGACTTGAAATTCAAGTTTCCAAAGAATATTATGGTGTTCATTTGAAAGAGGTAAACAGGAGGTAATAGAAAATACAGAAAGAAGAGATATCAGTTATTAGAAAAGTACATACATACATACATACATAAATGCACACAAAATACATCAGCTAAAATATACATCGTAATAATGAAGTGTAAAGCTTGTTAATTTGCAAACTTGTTGACAAAGATTTGTAGAGAAAGATAGTCAGACATTGCAAAAGGTGCCTTATATAACCCACCTCCCAATCATTGTACCAAGACTTTCATAACAAGATGATGACGATACACTCATTGTCCAAGAAAACAAGGCGCGTCGACGTTACAATGCTCTTCATGAGTCATTGTACGCTAATAAAAGACCCATAATCTCTCTATGCAAGAGGGAAAACACGATGAAATAAAAAAATAATAAAACGACGCCTATGAAAGCAGGATATTATTAATACTCTCAGGAGCTGACAAAGGCCGAAGTTTTCACATCAAAAGCCTTCCGGGAGAGTCTGGTCTCGTAATGAAAGGAAGAGCTTCTATAGAGAGGTGGGTTAGGTTGACAGGTTGACTTTCCACGTCTATTTTTACATCCGGGATGTAAATCTGTCAATCAAACTCTTGGAAATTAATATACAAGCATGCGCTGATACGGTGGCAAAATGGAGTTGCAAGAGAAAAGGGATTAAGTGCTAGGGAAACACAAGTATGAGAACTGTAAAAGAAGAGGAAATAAGCGCTTAGACGACAACTTATGAGAATTGCAAGATAATAGGAAATAAGTACTTGAAGTACAAACTGAACAGGATTGCAAGAGAAAACGAAATACGTGTAAGGAAACAAACTTTTGAGAATTGCAAAAGAAAAGGAAATAAGTGCTTAAAGAACAAATTTAACAGAATTGCAAAAGAAAAGGAAAAACGTGCTTAAAATACGAAGTAATGAGAACTGCAAAGGCAATGAATTAATTGCTAAAAGAACAAATTTTTTAGAATGATTTATTACCAGAGCAGTGCTACTGTATTTTGAGAGTTATAGCATATAAAACTGAGAGGCATACAAAGACAAAGCGGATTCCCCATAACGTCAAAATGTAACATACCGAAGCTGAAAAATATCGGTGAAATAATTTTATGGAAAACTTTGTTTCATAACATCAATAATAATAATTTCATAATCAGAGATAACGAAAACGACAATTATATGAATGTAAGAGAAACATCTAATTGAAAAAACTAATAATAATAACAATAAAAATTATTATTATTATTATTATTATTATTATTATTATTATTATTATTATTATGATGATGATGATGATGATGAAGGCGCCCACTCATGGAAAAACAAAGAATCATATCCCTTCTTAACCTCCATTTAATCTCACCTGAGCTGAGGGAAGATCAAAACAAAAATAAATTCATTTAAATCCCGTTCACTCCCCTTGGGACATCATCAGTGCCATGACAGCTCATAATATACGTAATATTCTCCCTCTACGAGGCGTTATGGACTTGGAAATGAGGGAAAGAGGGGAAATTCATAAGCTATTCCAGCGCCGTTCTAGAAGAGGATGGCAGAATTCCAGATGGACTCAGGGAGGCTTTGCACTGCTAAGATTCCCGGGTCTGAATCTGTTTCAGTGGGAAAATATTCCTGTCTTGTTTATAGGGGAACGTTGTCAGGCCTCTTTTACAAAGGGAGATATACGTATTCTTGTCTGAAAGGAAGATACTTATTCCTATCTCGGGTATGATATTCAAGTCTCTTTTATATATCGGAAAATATTCTTGCAAGATATTCTTCCCTTTTAAAAAAGAAGATATTTCCGTCCCTTTTTCAGGGAAATATATACTCTACAAGCAAATCCCTGGAAAGATATTCCTAGTCGTTTTAAATGTAACGACATTTCTGTGTTTTAAATAAGGGATATATTCCTCTAACTTTTGTGTGCGAGTGTAACACAGTCTCTTTTCATTCGGAGAATATTTTCTCTTAAAAGGGAATATATTACTGTCTCTTTTTCAGGTGAACATATACGGGCTTGTACTGGAATACGTTCCAGTCTTATTTAAAGGCATACTATTTAAATCTCTCTTAAAAATAGCCATTTCTGTCAACACAAAGCTTTCCTATCATATGCCTTATCTTTTCGTTTACATTTCTACACGCAAAATAGCATTTTACTTTAATAAAAGCTAAATTTATCGCAATAAACACACGCAAGAGTTAATAATCACAGCGACATAATAATCCTTACAAGCGTACTTACCATTTTCCTTAGTTGAGAAACTTTTAAATATATAATCTTATTGAAATATCTGCATAATCAGGCGTCTATATAAAGACGACATTACAACCCTTCGCCTTCAATAAATCAAGTGAATGGACACAGAGGGCCAACGCCTCCCTGTGCAACCCTGTTCAAGGGGAAAGGCTGCCAAGTGAACAACCCTCTTGAAGGGGATAAACTCTTAGGTAAACAAATAAAATGTTATCTTAAATATTTGTAAGAAGACGACAAATTATTATCATTTTCCTTTCTTCTTTTTCAGGTAAGGAGTGTGGAAGTTGTGAAGAAGTAATTGATCGGGTTTCAGGTAAAGTGATAATTTAGTGTTCTGGAGAAACAGCGCAAAATTTCTGCTCTCATACGAAGTCATGTATAGTAAATGAATAAATAAATAAATATATATATGTGTGTGTATGTATATATATATAATATATATATATATATAATATATACACACACACACACACATATATATATATAATATACAAACATACACACACACACACACACACACACATATACATATATATATATATATATATATATATATATATATATATATATATATATATATATATATATATATATATACTTATTGGAAGCACATTACGAACCCTGGTGGGAATAACTATTTTAAATTGTGAGCTTAAAGAAATGTTACTTCCTATAGTTATTTTTGTACTTCTCATTACAACTACTGGCGATATTATAATTTTCGTCAAAATAAATGCCAACCTTACCAATACAAATATCACCGTTGGATCTTCCGTCATTCAATACGTGACGAATCGGTAGAAAACAAATTTTATCCCATTCAAAACACTGACAATACAAAGTTCCTTCCCTTCCCTGGAAACAGCAATGAAAGAAAATGAACCGCTTCCGGCATAAACATCTTTCTGTTTCGAAAATAAATTCCTAAAAAACAGTTACTTTCGAACAATCTCGACGAACAAGAGAGAATCACGTATCGAAGATTACCATCGACAGAGCAGATGTCCAGCAATCGGAAAAATTCTAAGAAGAAGAAGAAGGAGAAGGAGAAAGAGAAGGAGAAGGGGAAGGAGAAGAAGGCGAAAAAGATGGAAAAGAGGGAGAAGAAGAACAAGAAGAAGAAGACGAAAAACCTCGTGTTCTCGTTCTGGTCTGGTGTTGTAACGCCAGATTTAGTAACCACGAATCGATCAATCAATTTTCTGGTCTAGGGTCGTTCTCTCCCACAAAAAATCGCTCTCAGTAAAAGACAATTCACTGACAGATTCTTCTCCACTTGCTCTCCTCTTTTATTCTTAGTTTTTTGTAAATAAATCTAGTCTATAATAACGGCATGGACAAACACAAAATCGTAAAGGGATGTGTATAGGGAACTTAGAAAATCGAAGAATACAAAATCCTTATCTTGTTGTCTGTAAGTACTTGTGGGTATACTACAACAAACGAGGCCACACACACACGTACATACATACATACATACATATATATAATGTATGTATAAAACCTGTATTAGGATTCAATAACACGGGATGGTATATATATACGAGTATATATATATATATATATATATATATATATATATATATATATATATATATATATATATATATATATATATATATATATATATATATGTATATGTATATGTATATGTATATGTATGTGTGTGTGTTGGCGCGCGCGCGCTTGTGTGTCCATAAGTGTGTGCGCGCGCGCAAAAATACTTAATCCCTAACGACCCTGAAGAAACCATGACTTTTTGAGATGCGCACTTGCGTTAATTGGATTATATTTGTAGGCTAATAAGAAGCAGCAGGAAGGCAGCAAATGCAAGAGAGCAGCTTTTAAGGATATTAAGAGAGAGAGAGAGAGAGAGAGAGAGAGAGAGAGAGAGAGAGAGAGAGAGAGAGAGAGAGAGAGAGACCTGCTTTAAGGATAATATGAGAGAGAGAGAGAGAGAGAGAGAGAGAGAGAGAGAGAGAGAGAGAGAGAGAGAGAGAGAGAGAGCATATGTCGAATGCAGATCTGCTTTAAGAAGAGAGAGAGAGAGAGAGAGAGAGAGAGAGAGAGAGAGAGAGAGAGAGAGAGAGAGAGAGAGCATATGTCGAATGCAGAAGATCTGTTTTTAAGAATAATATGAGAGAGAGAGAGAGAGAGAGAGAGAGAGAGAGAGAGAGAGAGAGAGAGAGAGAGAGAGAGAGTATACGTCGAATGTAGATCTGCTTTTAAGGATAATGTGAATGTGTGTGTGTGTGTGTGTGTGTGTGTGTGTGTGTGTGTGTGTGTGTGTGTGTGTGAGAGAGAGAGAGAGAGAGAGAGAGAGAGAGAGAGAGAGAGAGAGAGAGAGAGAGTCAAATAAAATATTTACTTCAAAATTAAAATGTGGTTCTCTTACGTATAATTTTGAACACTAACATGTTTTAACATTATGATATATTATCATCACAATGCCTCAATATTGTGATGTTTTAGCATTATACGCAAACATCATAAAGTTTGTTTTCCCATAAGCTTTTAACAAACAAGAAATTTCCATAAACTTGTTTATGCTGGCTTCTTTGAAACAGACAAAAGAATGTAAATTTTCATTCCGATTTCGTTTGGATATGCAAAGAGCAAATGTCTGTCTTCATTAGCCTCAGAATGGATTTGAATTTTCATAAACCCTCGATTAAATTTGAATTTCAAAACCCCTGGGAAGACGCTTCGTTTAAAATGTTAATAATACTTTTGCTAATGACTTTTCTTTATATTTTTCAACTAATACTAAGAAGCACAAGAAACTGTTTCTTCATTATTATTATTATTATTATTATTATTATTATTATTATTATTATTATTATTATTATTATTATTATTATCCAGAAAATGAACCCTATTCATATAGAGCAAGCCCACCACAGGGGGCCACTGACTTGAAATTCAAACTTCCAAAGAATACGGAGCTCATTTGACAGAAGTAGCAGAAGACAATAGGAAATGCAGAAAGAAGATATCAGTTATTAGAAAAGAAAGAATCACTCGAAAAATTAATAAATAAATGGATAAAAACGTAAGTACATTATTAAAATACAGGGAGAACTGTTTTGGGGTAGTAATGCGTTGCATCTTCGCTTGAACTTTTGAGGTTCCAATTGAACAATATTCTCCAGTATGAAAATGAACCTTAAATTACAAAGATCCTTCTGATAGGCGATTGTTCTTCCGGAAAATCAGATTAATTCCAAAAGGTACTTTCTCATCTAACTTACGTAGATTATTACCACAGAAAGACCATTCATAAAATCTGCAGTTTAAAATAGGAGCGAAGAAATGTCGAAACAGGTTAACAAAAATGAAATTAACTCCTGAATTTTCAAATTATTAGTAGGCTGAAATATAACATATGTTCAATAAGTAATGTTTCTGCGTTGATACTGAACCTGATGACCTTCCAACGTCATACTACACAAACTCTTCAAGTATCTCCAGGACCTCGACTCTTCTTGAGAGAGAGAGAGAGAGAGAGAGAGAGAGAGAGAGAGAGAGAGAGAGAGAGAGAGAGAGAGAGAGAGAGAGATTATATAATGGTTCTTAGCGTAATTGCATGTTTTAATACCAGAGTGCCTGAAAGATAAAATAGACACTTTAACAAACAGAGTATGATTATACTTTTACGTGTGCACTAATGAACTTCCTACGCCCAGCCAAGAAGTAACAAGGAAACGGCGAGGAAAAGGAGGAGACCGAACCGAACCCCGAATACGTGCACGAAAGGCCCTCTTCAAAACTGGAAGAACACTTCAACTTCATTCACCAATGTCCTTCTAAAATAAAATGATGGTCACATTTCTGAGGGGTTATTGAACATACTGAACACAGAGAGAAATGGATACAGGTTTGAACGGAATTGAATACAGAATTTAGGCCAAAGGCCAAGCGCTGGGACCTATGAGGTCATTCAGCGCTGAAACGGAAACTGACAGTAAAAGGTCTCATAGGTATAACAGGAGAAAACCTCGCAGTTGCACTATGAATCAATTGTTAGGAGAGGGTGGAAACTAAGATGGAAGAAAAAGAATATGAAAGGAAGCACTGTAAAAGGAACGAAAGGGGTTGCAGCTAGGGGCCGAAGGCACGCTGCAAAGAACCTTAAGCAATGCCTACAGTAGGGACAGGCTTAAAAATCAACATCAGCGGGAAGATTTTGTATGCTAACGGTTAACTCCTGAAGAACAACCTGGAGGAGAGCTAATGATAAGATGCTGTTACTACAGGAAGTCTGCTCGTTAAATCTTCCGGCCGCCACGCAATACCTAACCAGATCAAGATCCACAACCCATTTTTAAAAACAACTCTATCAGTATCCTCTGGTTTAGCCACGTCACATTTCACATGGTGCTGCAAGTCAATGGAATCGCTGTTGCAACGTCACTCATCCTAATCAATTAACTGATTACTTAATCAATTGAAAGCTCGCTGCCTTGCGAAGCTGCGGTGGTCAGTAGAAGGTTAGCCGGAGGGAATTTATAAGCACAGCGTTTCTTTTCAAGGAAAGGACTGTCGTTAGATTATTATTATTATTATTATTATTATTATTATTATTATTATTATTATTATTATTATTATTGTGTGTAAATAAGTATATCTTAGTTTAACCAGACCACTGAGCTGATTAATAGCTCTCCTAGGGCTGGCCCGAAGGATTGCAGATGTGTTTCCAACTCACATGGAACTTTGTGAAAATTATTATCATTAAAATTATTATTATTATTATTATTATTATTATTATTATTATTATTATTATGTGTAGATGGGGTTTTCAACTTTCACATGGAACTTTGTGAAGATTATCATTATTATTATTATTATTGTTATTATTATTATTATTATTCAGAAGATGAACCCTTTCATATGTAAC
>NC_089753.1:49916928-49921928 GCF_040412425.1 Macrobrachium rosenbergii
GATAAGGATTACATATACGACGATTCAAGATAACGGATTTCAAAGACGACGATTCAATATAACGGATTACAAAGACGACGACTCAAGATAAGTATTACATGCACGACGATTCAAGATAACGGATTACAAAGACGACGATTCAAGATAACGGATTACAAAGACGACGATTCAAGATAAGGATTACATATACGACGATTCAAGATAACGGATTACAAAGACGACGATTCAAGATAACGGATAACAAAGACGACGATTCAAGATAAGAATTAGATATACGACGACTCAAGATAACGGATTACAAAGCCGACGATTCAAGATAACGGATTACAAAGATGACGATTCAAGATAATGGATTACAAAGACGGCGATTCAAGATAAGGATTACAAAGACGACGATTAAGGTAACGGGTTACAAAGACGACGATTCAAGATAATGGATTACATATACGACGATTCAAGATAACGGATTACAAAGACGACGATTCAAGATAACGGATTATAAAGACGACGATTCAAGATAAGGATTACATATACAACGATTCAAGATAACGGATTACAAAGACGACGATTCAAGATAACGGATTACAAAGACGACGATTCAAGGTAACGGATAACAAAGACGACGATTCAAGATAACGGATTACAAAGACGACGACTCAAGATAACGGATTACAAAGACGACGATTCAAGATAACGGATAACAAAGATGACGATTCAAGATAACGGATTACAAAGACGACGACTCAAGATAACGGATTACAAAGACGACAATTCAAGATAATGGATAACAAAGACGACGATTCAAGATAATGGATAACAAAGACGACGATTCAAGACAACCAATTACAAAAACGATGATTCAAGATAAGGATTACACATAAGACGATTCAAGATACTGGATTACAAAAACGACGACTCAAGATAACGGATTACAAAGACGGCGATTCAAGATAAGAATTACATATACGGCGACTCAAGATAACGGATTACAAAGACAACGATTCAAGATAACGGATTACAACGACGATTCAAGATAACGGATTACAAAGACGACGAATCAAGATAACGGATTACAAAGACGACGATTCAAGATAACGGATTACAAAGACGACCATTCAAGATAAGGATTACATATACGATGACTCAAGATAATGGATTACAAAGACGACGATTCAAGATAACGGATAACAAAGACGACGATTCAAGATAACAGATTACAAAGACGACGACTCAAGATAAGGATTACACATAAGACGATTCAAGATACTGTATAGGATTACAAAAACGACGACTCAAGATAACGGATTACAAAGACGGCGATTCAAGATAACGGATTACAAAGATGACGATTCAAAAACGTTACAAAAACAAGATAACGGATTACAGAGGCCGGAGAAAATAACGGATTACAGAGACCAGAGGAATTGAAGGTACCTTAGGCGGATCCGGGAGGCGATAGATAATATTCTGTTATTTAAAGACGTGAAGCTGACTGTAGATTAAGCTGGCCTTATGCCAGAGCAGGATCTTGTTCTTGTAAAGAGCCCGTATGGAGAGAGAGAGAGAGAGCTGCCAGAACAGGATCTTGTTCATGCAAACTCGCCACAATACAGAGAGAGAGAGAGAGAGAGAGAGAGAGAGAGAGAGAGAGAGAGTGAGGCTCTTGTTCATGTAAACAGCCCGTAAGAAGAGAGAAGAGAGAGAGAGAGAGAGAGAGAGAGAGAGAGAGAGAGAGAGAGAGAGAGAAATACCCACCCTATCATTCAGTTTGTTTCTCCTGCCGCATACAGTAACTTTTACCTCCACTCTTCTCTTCCTGCACCCTCTCCCCTCACCAAGAGAATGTCCCATTTCCTTCACCACCCCCCCCAAAAAAAACTCGTTGTGTACAACAAGGAGATCGGGCGAAATCCGCAGAAGTGTTATAAAATGCTAATAACCAATTTCCTGGAACGTCCCGGGTCAAACTCTGACAAGAGATCAACAACAGTGGCCCATCTCCTAGGCAACAGAACCCCGCCCACTCCCCACCCACCTCTCCGGCCACAGGGGGGCCAATTTCGGTACTACCCAGGACCCCACCCGACCTTCAAGAAGTCGAGGGCTTTCCCCAGCTAACAGACACCGCCTTGTATCGATGGTGATGTGGAGACTTTCCCAGATAAGAGACACTGTCTTACATCGACGGTGAGGTGGAGACTCCCAGGTAACAGATACCGCCTCATGTCGGTGGTAAAGTGGTGACTTTCCCAGTTAACAGACACAGCCTTATATCAACAGTGAGGTGGAGACTTTTCCAGCTAACAGACACCGCCTTATGTTGATGGTGTGGAGGAGACTTTCCAGTTAACAGACACAGCCTTATATCAACAGTGAGGTGGAGGCTTTCCCAGCTAACAGACACCACCTTACATTGGTAGTGAGGTGGATTATTATTATTAAAATAGTTTAGCCAGATCACTGAAGTGAGGTGGAGACCTTCCCAGTTAACAGACACCGCCTTATATCGACGGTGAGGTGGAGATTTTCTCAGTTAACAGACACTGCCTTATATCGATGGTGAGGTGGAAACTTTCTCAGTTAACACACCCTATATCTACAGCGAGGTGGAGACTTTCCCAGTTAACAGACAACGCCTTATATCGACGGTGAGGTGGAGATTTCCAAGTTAACAGACACTGCCTTATATCGACGGTGAGGTGGAGACTTTCCCAGTTAACAGACACCGCCTTATATCGAGGGTGAGTTGGAGACTTTCCCAGTTAACAGACACTGCCTTATATCGATGGTGAGGTGGAGACTTTCCCAGTTAACACACACTGCCTTATATCGATGGTGAGGTGGAAACTTTCTCAGTTAACACACCATACATCTACAGCGAGGTGGAGACTTTCCCAGTTAACAGACACCGCCTTATATCGACGATGAGTTGGAGACTTTCCCAGTTAACAGACACTGCCCTATATCGATGGTGAGGTGGAAACTTTCTCAGTTAACACACCATATATCTACAGTGAGGTGGAGACTTTCCCAGTTAACAGACACCGCCTTATATCGACGGTCCCAGTTAACAGACACCGCATTATATCGACGGTGAGGTGAGAGACTTTCCCAGTTAACAGACACCGCCTTATATCAATGGTGAGGTGGAGACTTTCCCAGTTAACAGACACTGCCTTATATCGATGGTAAGGTGGAAACTTTCTCAGTTAACACACCATATATCTACAGCGAGGTGGAGACTTTCCCAGTTAACAGACACCGCCTTATATCAACGGTCCCAGTTAACAGACACCACCTTATATCGACAGTGAGGTGGAGACTTTCCCGGTTAACAGACACCACCTTATATCAATGGTGAGGTGGAGACTTTCCCAGTTAACAGACACTGCCTTATATCGATGGTGAGGTGGAGACTTTCCCAGTTAACACACACTGCCTTATATCAATGGTGAGGTGGAGACTTTCCCAGTTAACAGATACTGCCTTATATCGATGGTGAGGTGGAAACTTTCTCAGTTAACACACCATATATCTACAGTGAGGTGGAGACTTTCCCAGTTAACAGACACCGCCTTATATCGATGGTGAGGTGGAGAGTTTCCCAGTTAACACACACTGCCTTATATCGATGGTGAGGTGGAAACTTTCTCAGTTAACACACCATATATCTACAGTGAGGTGGAGACTTTCCCAGTTAACATACACTGCCTTATATCGATGGTGAGTTGGAGACTTTCCCAGTTAACAGACACTGCCTTATATCGATGGTGAGGTGGAGACTTTCCCAGTTAACAGACACCGCCTTATATCGATGGTGAGGTGGAGAGTTTCCCAGTTAACACACACTGCCTTATATCGATGGTGAGGTGGAAACTTTCTCAGTTAACACACCATATATCTACAGTGAGGTGGAGACTTTCCCAGTTAACAGACACTGCCTTATATCGACGGTGAGTTGGAGACTTTCCCAGTTAACAGACACTGCCTTATATCGATGGTGAGTTGGAGACTTTCCCAGTTAACAGACACCACCTGGAGAGTTTCCCAGTTAACACACACTGCCTTATATTGATGGTGAGGTAGAAAATTTCTCAGTTAACACACCATATATCTACAGTGAGGTGGAGACTTTCCCAGTTAACAGACACTGCCTTATATCGACGGTGAGTTGGAGACTTTCCCAGTTAACAGACACTGCCTTATATCGATGGTGAGGTGGAGACTTTCCCAGCTAACAGACACCGCCTTATATCGATGGTGAGGTGGAAACTTTCTCAATTAACACACTATATATCTACAGCGAGGTGGAGACTTTCCCAGCTAACAGACACTGCCTTAAATAAACGGTGAGGTGGAGATTTTCCCAGTTAACAGACACTGCCTTATATCGATGGTGAGGTGGAGACTTTCCCAGTTAACAGACACTGCCTTATATCGATGGTGAGGTGGAAACTTTCTCAGTTAACACGCCATATATCTACAACGAGGTGGAGACTTTCCCAGCTAACATACACGACCTTATATCAGCAGTGAGGTGGAGACTTTCCCAGTTAACAGACACCACCTTATATTGACGGCAACATGGAGATTTTCCCAGTTAACAGACACTGCCTTATATCAAAAGTGAGGTGGAGACTTTCCCAGTTAACAGACACAGCCTTATATCAACAGCAAGTTGGAGATTTTCCCAGCCAACAGACACCGCCTTATATTGACGGTGAGGTGGAGACTTTCCCATCCAGTTAACTCCGCCTTATATCGACGGTGAAATTGAGACTTTCCCAGTTAACAGACACCGCCTTATATCAACAGTGAGGTGGAGACTTTCCCAGCTAACAGACACTGCCTTATACTGAGGGTGAGGTGGAGACTTTCCCATTTAACAGACACCGCCTTATATCGAAGGCGAGGTGGAGACTTTCCCATCCAGCTAACAGACGCCGCCTTATATCAACGGCAAGGTGGAGACTTTCTCAGACCCTCCGGATAAGCTGTCT
>NC_089753.1:49926928-49929428 GCF_040412425.1 Macrobrachium rosenbergii
TTATACAGAAAAGGAAGTATTTTCCTTCTGAAATAAATGAAGATGGTGTCTATTGGAGGTTTCTGGTCTGACTCAATGCATTTCGTTTATTCATAGCGGCAAAAATTATGGTAGTATAAGAGAGGGTCGTCTTATATAAATATATATATATATATATATATATATATATATATATATATATATATATATATATAGAGAGAGAGAGAGAGAGAGAGAGAGAGAGAGAGAGAGAGAGAGAGAGAGAGAGACTGTCGTTTGGTGCCTAAGACGACCCTCTTTTATACTACCATAATTTTTGACGCTATGAATAAACGATATGCATTGAGCCAAACCAGAAACCTCGTATAGACATCATCTTCATTTCTTTCAGAAGGAAAATACTTCCTTTCCTGTATAATTTATCTACAGATAAAATATTTCACAAATTCACAATAACATTACTTTAACACAAACCTTGATTGTAAAAATGCATTTTTAATTTCACCATCAGGAGCAAGAATGAATAAATTCTTGGGTGAACCCGACCTTAAGCAAGCAACATAAAGTTGTCAGTGGGATAAACATGGCGATCTCAAATCGACTCCAAAGTACTTAATAGACTGTCCCGGCGCCTTGTTGATCGTGACCAAGAACGCGTGAGGAATATAAAACTTTTCACAGAAATAAAAAAACTATGATTAATTAACTTAAATCCAAAATGCAAGGTACCATTATCAAATAAATTAAGAAACACTTATACAATCATCTAAAAGAGCGAAATGCAACTGTCACATTTACTGAAAGATGATATAATGGAAGACTTGACGAGTTAGCTTCCCTTAAATACAAACTTCTTTTTATTTTTAAAAATTTCCAGAAGGCTCTGCCGACACCGAGTTATATTCACTTCCAAAAATTTTCAGAAGGTTATACAGTCCTATTTGCTCTATTTGACTAAACTTGGACTTCAATGGCATTGGGAATGTCAGTGTTTATCTCAGCGACCCTGAAAACTATGGATTCGACACTAATTTCGGTCATTTTAGGCATCTTATTTTTCACCCCTTCTCACCCCCTCTTCCTATCGAGGCTGAACTTGGACTTAAAGGGCATCGGGAGTGTCACTATTCATGTCAGCGACCTCGAAAACTATGCATTAGACACTAATATCTGTCATTTTTACATGTCACCCCCTTCCCACCCCAGCACCTTTTGGTGCCAGTGATTCTTTTCCAGATAGTAAAGTCATATTTATACCAAGTTTGGCTGAAATTGCTCAATGCGTTTCAGAGTTATGCTGAAACATAAACGCACACACACAGACATGCATCCATTTATATATAAACACTGTATATATATATATGTATATATTAAATATAATTTTTATATATGTATATATATACATAAATATGTAATATATAAGCAGGTCGTGAGACAGACTGACCCCGAGCTAGAGAACGGTAAATCTGAAATGGACATCATTACTCTGAAACTATAGTCATTACACAGAAAAAGTAACAACATTGCAACTGCATTCCGCCCTCTAATATCTAACTTCTAATCTTTCCTTATACAGAACCATCGCCTTGAATAATCTTTCCCAGATATACCATCTCTGGCTAAACGTCTCCTTCTCAGAGTTCAACAGGAAATAAGAAATGTTTGCATATTTTGACGTTATTCTTCACTTCACTCCAAAAATAACTTCTGTGACCTGACCCCGTTTACCTATGTATGTTTAGCAACTACAAAAGAGCTAAGATACGATGAAGGTAAACACTGGTGTACGTACACATATAGCGTAGTAAACACTGGTTTATTTACCATTTAAAGGACTTTTCTTTGCATCTGGAGAATACAGATGTTTGGTAAACTGACCCCATAACCATACGATTGGTCAGTATTTCTGGCACATGTAAATGCCTAAGATTTTCACAGACATCTTCGTCGCAGCTTGAATACCTGTGTGTACAGGAAGTAATACTAAGTAAATTTCCCTCTTTCAAAGTCTGCATATCAAACGAATGTACTTTTAACGCAAAACTCTCAATAAAATTCAGTAAATACGCAAAGTTCATTCAATCAGACTTTGAACTTTAGGTCTGAATGACTACTGCTGATATCAGTTAAATTTATAACAATAAACACTATTACTCCAGTCTACAATAATAAATAAATACTATTACTCCAGTTTATAACAATAAATAAGGATTAAAACTCCCGTTTATAACAAATAAATAAACAGTATAAACACTATTACTCCAGTTTATAACAAATAAACAAATACTATTAGTCTAGTTCATAACAATAAATAAATACTGTATCTGGAGTTTATTGTATCTGGAGTTTATAACATTAAATAAATATCATTACCCCAGTTTAAATCAATAAATAAACACTAATACTCCAGTTTATAACAGCAAATAAACACACACAAGGCACAGATTGTGAATGAATACCATAGCATAGCATTTATGGCTGGAATATCCCAAAGTTTATGACCCCATTCCAGGGTTACAGG
>NC_089753.1:49934428-49944428 GCF_040412425.1 Macrobrachium rosenbergii
AGAGAGAGAGAGAGAGAGAGAGAGAGAGACTTCAAATTCAAAACTTTATTTCCAATTTACGTTGGTTATTCACATACAATTTTACTATATTTACAAGAGAGAGAGAGAGAGAGAGAGAGAGAGAGAGAGAGAGAGAGAGAGAGAGAGAGAGAGAGAGAGAGAGACTTCAAATTCAAACTTTATTTCCAATTTATACCGTTATTCATATACAATTTTACAGTTTTGCAACAACTACATTAAGATAAAACATTTGTTTTATGTTAATCTAGAGAGAGAGAGAGAGAGAGAGAGAGAGAGAGAGAGAGAGAGAGAGAGAGAGAGAGAGAGAGAGAGAGAGAGATTTTCCCATGCTTCCATATACTCAACCAAGAGGCTCTTAACATACTTTCTTCTTTCCAGAACCCTTCTATATTCTGGGTAGGGGCAGCAGTCTTCAATTCTCATAAAACTAAGATCCATTGACAGATGAGTATAGCTAAATTCACTTAACTCATTTTTGCATCCTCACGAAGAACACTGAAAGTAGGTCGTAGATCAAATGATGAATTCTTGGACAAATTATCAAATTCTTTTTGTTTGTTTTTGCAAGCCCTTATGAAGTTCACACATGCACTAGATACGAAACTGACAGCAATTAATCCACTGACAAACTGTGGTCAGTCCACTGTTCATGTTATATACTGTCTAGCTTGTGTTTTGCTTCAAAATTGTAGATGATTTATAAGGGGAACAAATGTTGATCAAATTCATCAAATTCTTTTTGTTTTGAAAGCTATTAATGTCACACATACACACACACACACACACACACACACACTAGATAAGACACTGACAGCAATTATACCACTCATAAACAGTAGTCAGTCAACTGTTCATGTTATATAGTGTTTGGCGTAGTCTTGTCTTGTTTGAAAACAGTAGATGAATTAGGAGGCACACTTAAGCAAGGAATGATATCACGATTGAAGCATTCAATCAATAATTTTCAAAGCAATTCTGGTCACTGATCCAATGTCACTTTTAACATTAATGCAGACTAAATCAATAAAACTGTTTTCATCCTAGGAGCTCAATCTTTTCATGGATTTAATCCTTCACCAAATATAACACCATCACTGTTGAGAGCCAATTAAACTTCATAGGAAAAAAGAGCCTGTCAGCTTAATGAAATGGACGTTTATGCTAAGGCGATTCATACACACACGCACACACATACATATGTATATATATATATATATGTGTATGTATGTAAATACATATATTTTGATATAATACATTATGTATATATCCAAAAATACACACATGCATAAAAGACACATTTAGCCTATATATAACTTATGTATACATATATTCTTATATATCTTGTATGTACATATACCACAGAACCACACACACATACTACTGTATATATATATATATATATATATATATATATATATATATATATATATATATATATATATATATATATATAATATATTATATAATTTATATATATATCCATATATATATATATATATATATATATATATATATATATATATATATATATATATACACACATAAATGCGCCTCCTAGTCATTCCTACCATTCTCATAACCGTATCGAAATCCAGGGTGTGTGACCTACATCCAAGTAATCCCAGTTTCGTGTAATACGACACATTACCTTTAATAACGGGATTACATTACGGATTACAATATGACCTAACTGGACAGTTTAATCCTACATCACACGAACGGTGTTGCGAAGCTGATCCCTTTGTGAGACACGATTTATATTTTTTCATAAGGGACGAACTGATGATTTTCCGTTTTTCAAAAATATGCGAGATATGAATGTGCACTTATACCTATTTGGATTTGGATATACAAGGACAAACACGTGTGTGTGTGTGTGTGTGTGTGTGTGTGCGTGCGTATGTATGTATATACACACATGCGTCAAATACAGAATCAATGCACTGACTTTTGTAGAAAAATATTAAAAATAAGTATAATGCATTCGTATTGGGTAACAATAAATCTATTAGTATTAACTAACATGTTTCCTGCCTAAATTCAACACATAATTGTGGAACGAGGCCTATTAAAATACTGAATTAAACTGATAAAAAGGAAAATAAAAAAATATACACCAATTTACCAAAACATAATGATACGTGCAAGAATATGAATGGACATCAAAACCAAAATACTCAGGAATAAATATTCCGGGAAAATATATGGTTGGAATGTTTTTCCTTAAGCAAGTGTAAAGAGAAGAGAAAATACCTTAGTTTAACCAGACCACTGAGCTGATTAACAGTTCTCCTAGGGCTGGCATAAAAATATATAAAATATGGTTGGAATGTTTTTCCTTAAGCAAGTGTAAAAATATGTAAAAAGTTAATTAAATCTTCAAAGCGAAAAAAAACAAACTCTCAGACACTGCAACTCTATCTCTGAAAAGGTTCCTTTTCCAGCAAAAGTTGCATTCCTGTCTCTCCCAAAATCTAATCCCTTTATGCCAACAACTAGGGCTATATATGGTCGAATATTCGCTAAATTCCACACTTAATTTTTTGTGCGGTGCTGCAATTCAAAGATATTTAGAGGGAAAAACACAACCACATTGGAGTAGGTTTTAAATAACAACCAAAAGGTTATTTTCTGTCCTAATACTACAATAGCACCCTGGACCAACCCTCTCTGGAACAGTCATCAATCAAACCATCCAAATTCACTGGACTGTTTCGGCCTACATATCAGTTAAACCGTTCCTCCTCAAATTCGACGTCACACTAGACTCAATTCATTTACCGGAGGATCTCTCTCTCTCTCTCTCTCTCTCTCTCTTGGATAGGGCTGTTGTGACAAGTGGAAGAACCCTCCTAAATGAAGCCCTTGAGAGAGAGAGAGAGAGAGAGAGAGAGAGAGAGAGAGAGAGAGAGACGCTGTTACCGATCACCTCTTGACAGGTGCGCCACACGCTTTTCTCGTGTGACTCTCCATTATTGAGCGCCGAGAATGGGTTGTAATTGTCAGTGCAAGGCCAATACTAGACGCTTTCATTTCCCCCTACCAAAACTACCCCCTTCCTCCTTGCCCTAGCAACATCCTACAAATACCCGTCCCCCTCCCCCATACAGGGATTCCCATCCAGGAATTTCAGAATTTCAGAGACGTCTCTGAAGAAGGCTGGTGAGGCGGGTGTCTTCGGTGTTGCCATATATGGATCCCTTGAGACTCAATTAGACTGTTAAACACAGGACGAGAGCAAATGGAGATCATTTGTTATTTAACCTACGCTTCGAATATGTAATTTCGTCATTTGTTGATTCCGTTCTAAATTTCTAAATGATTTATTTGAAGGCAGGTTTTTGAATAATATCTTTCATCGAGTACAAAAATGTGAAGAAGCACTCAACTCTACACACACACACACACACACACACACACACACACACACACATATATATATATATATATATATATATATATATATATATATATATATATATATATATATATATTATATATATATATAATTTATATATATAAATTTATAAATATATATATATATATATATATATATATATATATATATATATATACACACACATACTCGACTTTTTGGATGCCTGAATATATTCAAGTACAGAAATATAAAAGGCAACAGCTTCTGGATAATTTTGTCCAAAAACATATCAAATACTAATTCAAAATATAAAAAACAACATAGTATATCAACAGGGTCTTAACGTATCCTCTTCAAAAAAAAAAATAATAATAAAAAAATTATGACTAATGTATCCGGATTTTCACTGACAAATCCCACAATACCTTAAACCAGGAATTATGGGAACAACGACACAACGACAGCACAGCCATTTTTCGGCGACAGCGGAATCCCAGTGCGCGATTACTGTGCTCATATCGTAACAAAAATGACGGTAATAAAATGGAAGGTCGAGGCGGGACATCTCGAAGCTTTGTACGTTACGTAACGTCTCAAACCTCGACGTAATCCGTGTCAGCTGGAAAGGGCGGTTGGCCCTGTCTGCTCGAAAAAAGTGAATTTCGTTGTCCTTAGATCATATTTATCACGAAAATAAATAGTATATATTTGCCCATACACACTGCGTTCATTGTATATATACCTTTGAGTGTTACAGTGATCATCACTATCAATTATAGCAAGAAGATTTTACAAACTCAGGCACGGGGTTTTCTAAGCTTCCAATCACAGCCAAATCATCTAGTCTTTTACAAGGATATAATAGTCAACCCCCCATCTCTCACTTCCCATTTTCTTATTGTCTCGCCTTAATAGAAAACGGGAATTCATACCCTATGATGTTTACTTTGTTCCATTAAAATGTACTGTCTACTTTTCCCGTATGTTCGATTTTGAAAGCCATGGTTCAGTTACTACAAATAAATGTGATATCAACATAAGCCATATCAACACTAACATTTAGTAGCCATTGTTTTATTAAAACAGTAAGTAATCAATTTATTACACTCTCTCTCTCTCTCTCTCTCTCTCTCTCTCTCTCTCTCTCTCTCTCTCTCTCTCTCTCTCTCTCTCTATCTATATATATATATATATATATATATATATATATATATATATATATATATATATATATATAACAAAGTTACTATATATACATTAAAGGGCCCCACAGACGTTACGATCGCCGGATCAGGTCGTCTGAACCGGAAGTAAACCTCACCGTCTATGGTGTTCTCCTCCGACCAAAAGTGGGCAGAGTCCGTCGGTCTCTCCGACCAGCTCGCAACCTTCTGTTGCCAGGTTCGTTTAAGTTCAGGTGGCCGGAAACCTCCACGTCTTGCTATGGCGTGATCTCAAGACTTACTTCAGTTTCAACTAGAAGCTGAAAGGGTAACACGGCAGCTACGTCGGCAGATAAGTTCTTGGAGGAGTTTATTGAACGTCGTAGGAAAGCGAAATGAGGCTTATGATAAACTAGTTTGATAATTACAGGAGAAGGATGCAATATATATATATATATATATATATATATATATATATATATATATATATATATATATATATATATATATATATATGTGTGTGTGTGTGTGTGTGTGTGTGTGTGTGTGTGTGTGTGGTTGTAGAAGAGAAATGAATGATCTCAAGCTTATTTATCTAATGAATTGAAACTTTACCCTGGTGACTGGTTTATTATCCGAGAATGGACGAGCAAGACCGACATGGAATTATTATATATGGTTTCCCCTCTTCTAGAAATAAAAAGCACACTTGTACGAGACGGCCAATATCACTGTACGAGGGGTTGCTGGCCACACTTCGCTTCGGCGCCGCTAGTCATTCCTTGGGGCATATAATCCCAGAGACATGTAAAGCAATTATTCAAGTTATGCAACACAAGTTTACGAAGGTGAAAAGTAACTATGTTGCATACACAGCATCCTGCATAGTCTAGTGGTATATAGTCTAGTATACAGTAGGTCTATGATCCGTTAAAGCAAAATAGGCCCTTAAACCTACATTTCTGTAGTCAAGTGAGGGCAAAAATCTTCAAGTTTTTGTACAAAAAATTCTTAATTTATACAAGGAAAATTGAAATATTATTGAAAATATTATTGTCATAAACTTCTATTTTATGTACGGAAAATAATGTTATTTAAAAAATAGCACTAATACACACACACACATATATATATATATATATATATATATATATATATATATATATATATATATATGTGTGTGTGTGTGTGTGTGTGTGTGTGTGTGTGTGTGTGTATTAGTACTATTGTTTAAATAACATTGTTGTTTTCCGTACATAAAATAAAAGTTTATGAACATAATATTTTCAATAATATTTCAATTTTCCTTGTACATAAATTAAAAATTTTTTGTACAAAAAAGTTGAAGATTTTACCCTCACTTAGCTACAGAAACGTAGGTTTAAGGGCCTATTCTGCTTTAACGGATCATAGAGCTACTGTATACTAGACTATATACCACTAGACTATGCAGGTTGCTGTGTATACAACATAGTTACTTTTTACCTTTGTAAATTCGTGTTGCATAATTTGAATACTTGCTTTACATGTCTCTGGGATTATATGCCCCAAGGAACGACTAGCGGCGCCGAAGCGATGTGTGGCCAGCAACCCCTCGTACAGAGATATTGGCCGTCTCGTACAAGTGTGCTTTTTATTTCTAGAAGAGGGGAGACCATATATAATAATTCCATGTCGGTCTGCTCGTCTACTCTCGGATAATTAAACCAGTCACCAGGGTAAAGTTTCAATTCATTAATAAACAATCGTGAGATAATTCATTTCTCTTCTTCCAGGTTCTCCCTTTTCGCCGGGGCTTTTTCAATTTCTGGTGCAAGAGCGCAGTCTATAGCGCCATCCTACTGAGCGGAGTTGACGCGTCTTCACTCTACCAGGTTTCGGCAAACTGAAGTGAATCCGAACGTCTATGGGAACCGCGGGTACCGGAGTTAGAACGGAACCTGATCCGCCGGTCGTAAAGTCTGTGGGGCCCTTAAGACCGTCTTTGTTACAATAACCAAATTATTACGGTCAAATTATTTGCTAAGATAACTACGCGTTAATTAAATTCGTGTTAAATAAGCTGAACTTGGAATATACGTCTGAAGTACGACATGATTTCGACGTGTTCGGAACTTTTGATTAATTAGTATAATCGCAACGCCACACCTTATAAATTTAGCAAATATATACTTAATGTTACAAAACAATACTGACATCAACATATTTCGCAGATATTTCGTAGACAATTCACTAAAGGGTATACAGGAAGTATGCATGTACAAAAATCTATTACTAACTACACACGCTATATATATATATATATATATATATATATATATATATATATATATATATATATATATATATATATTATATATATATAGTATATGTGTGTATGTATGTATGTGTATGTATGTATATATATATATATATATATATATATATATATATATATATATATATATATATATATATATACATACATACATAAACACACACACATATATATAATATAATATATATATATATATATATATATATATATATATATATATATATATATGTGTGTGTGTGTATATGTATATATAATGAGAGAGAGAGAGAGAGAGAGAGAGAGAGAGAGAGAGAGAGAGAGAGAGAGAGAGAGAGAGAGAGAGAGAGAGCATGTATTATGGGGCAAGGAAAGAAACAAACAAGCATTATTCACTTTACATAAAGAGAATGAAAAATTAAAAACATACAGTCTTGGACACTTTACACCCCTTTCAATACAAAGCAAATGCCCCCAACAAATCATGCCAATTTCAATGGACAACAGGGTCTCCCAATAATATTTGCAAAAGATATGAAAGCTCACAGCATTGCCACAGTAAACAAAACACAGCACAGAGAGCTCTTGTCAGCATCAGGGAACAGTTTTCAAGGCATTAGTGAAACTTGACCACAAAGGTCAAGGGACCAGGAAGCTGCCCAAATGCTCTTTGGTAAGACTAGTCAAAGTGCCCTAATGCCTTCAAAGCCCCGAGTGTGTTACACACAGTTGAACCGACGACCTTTGTAAGCCTTTTCAGGCCTCCAGAGGCAAAGGGCCAGCAGTACTTGATTTCGTTATTCAAATCCAGGAAAGGAAAGCAGGAGAATACGATCTGAGTTGTCTCAGGGATTCTTAACATTTAGATCATATGGTGCTACATTGATTATTTAAAGGTTTACCCTTTCTAATATTTCTGCCATCATTTGTTTAAATTTTCAAGCTAATCATTGCCAATGGAAATTAGTCCTAAATCTAGGATATTTATCTTAAAGAATTTATCGATAAAAAAATTAAGTTCTTGTAACAGCATTGAACTGCAGAGTTTTCATTCTGATGACTGATGGCAACTCATATATTTGAGAAGTTCCAGTCTAAAATTAAAGCGCTTGCTTTTATGTGCGTCTGAAAGCAGTTGAGGGCTAATAGATATATTCAATACAAAATAAAGGAAACAAGTACAGGACCAAAATACTGAATCCAAGATGAAAGACTTCCATTCAAACAGAAAGACGAACCGAAAAAAAATGAAACATAAAAATTTTAAATCACAGAAAAGTTAAAAAAAATAGTTCTCCAAACAATATGAATAAAAAACACATACACACACCATGAAACATTAATGTATACATTTCCTTTAGTGAATAACTGAATTTTTTCCATTCTAATGAAGACCACAATATTCTTTGGAAGTTTGAATTTCAAGTCAATGGCCATTCTGAGCTTGTTCGACATGAACACCGTTCATCTTCTGAATAATAATAATAATAATAATAATATAATAATAATAATAATAATAATAATAATAATAATAATAATAATAATAATATGAAGGGAGTAGACCCTCTTTTAAAGAGGTCTTATTAAAAAGGATGGCTGTATTATGCGAATTTATCTTATATAGTGTCTTTTTTATCTTCCTTATGATTCTTATATATAGTGTCTTTTCTATCTTCCTTATGATTCTTATAAGATAAATTCGCATAATACAGCCATCCTTTTTAATAATAATAATAATAATGATTATGAAAGGTTCTTTCACAAATATACGAAAGTTCAATTAAACTCGTTCACTCAGTCACAACAGTCAACTTGCATAAGTGAGAATACCTCAACTGCATTGACCTTAAAAGCTGAATGACTGATTTAACGAATGATCTGTCTTAACTCCTGGAGTTAATGGTTAGTTCGTTTTACTTAATGGAGTCAATGATTGATTGGTTGACTTATAAACTGGCGTCAGAGGAACAAAGGTCAGCCAAGCGTCATCTTAAAAAATTTCTTTCAAATCAGACGCCGCTTTTAAATACTTAATTCTTACCCATCTTTGGTAAAAGAGAGATTATACCTTTTAACACCCTTCCTTAACTGTTATGTATGTTAGGGCTTAAGAAGAAATAACTATAAAGCCAAATTCTGAAGGAGTCGGAGGAAGGATTTCAAAATAGATCCAAGATTTAATGCAACCTGGCGATTAAAAAAAAAAAAAAACAGAAGCCAGAAGATTAATCCAAAACTTTTCGTAAAAAAATTAAACTTATAGACAGCTGTTCTCCTTTACAATTATCAAATTTATAGACGGTTTATCTCCTTTACAATATGCTCTTCACTAAACAATTCACTTACATAGAAAACCATTCAAGATCGGGAAATGGAGAACAAAGAATTCCTGAGATGATAGTGTTGGACACATATCGAAGTCTGAATGACATAAGAAAGCATAAGAAGAGGTCGACTGATAAATTTCAGTTGTGAAAAGGAAAGAAACGATAAAATGGGGAAAAGAAAAGAACCCTGAGGAACACCGACACGAATTAATAAATATAGAATATATAATATATATATGTATATATATATATATATATATGTATATATACTATATATATATATATGTATGCATATATATACATATATATACTGTATATATATGTATGTATATATATATATATATATATATATATATATATATATATATATATATATATATATATATATCACCCTAATCAAAACCACAACTAGAACAGATTTTATGTTCGTTTTGATTACAGATCAGAATAGACAGTTCACTAAAATTAATAACTTCATTTTTCTAAAACACCTTAACATCCTGTCATCATTTCTTGAAATTTTCCACAATCTACTTACTATATATATACACACACTTATATATATATATATATATATATATATATATATATATATATATATATATAATATATATATAATATATATATACACAATTATATATATATATATATATATATATTATATATAATTCTATATCTATCACGCGTGACCATTTTATTTATATATAGCTGCGAACATCACTTCATCATCATTATTTTTGTCCTATTTCCACTGCGAAAAATATTATCTATTTCCACAAAATAATCTTCGGAAGTAATGAGAAAACTTTTAAGAAGA
>NC_089753.1:49949428-49971928 GCF_040412425.1 Macrobrachium rosenbergii
TCCCTTATTCCCCTTTCTTCGACCGAGAAACTATTTTAAGTAATTACCTCCTCTCAATTCCCTTTACCTCCTCTTACTTCTTCCTACTGAACACCATAATATTCTTTCGAAGCTTGAATTTTGAGTCAGTGGCCCCTTTGGTTGGCTTGTTCCATACGAATAAGGTTCATCTTCCGAATAACAAGAATAATAATAATTAATGACCAAAACTCGTAACGCAGCAGAATCCGATTTAAATTTAAATATTATCCTCTAATTCTAGATGTCTCGTCTATTTCCTTATCAAGTTATCAAGTAACACTCGAGGGAAATAAGTATCTAACATTACCTGGTTATCGACTATCCACCCTTCTCCTTCTGACCACGAAGCTGAAAACAGAATTTTAAAAATAAAAGACTTCACTACTACACGGTACTTGCATTATAACCAATCGGCTGCGGCTGAAAGAAGTCTGTAATATAAGTGATTACTGTTCCATAATCAAGAGAAAACAAAAATGCGCCCAAGTTTCTTCGACGTAATCGAGTTTTCTGTACAGTGTATAATGCTGTATGAAACTCTCAGCCACGGTCCGGTGTTGGCCTGTGTTGGTGGCACCTACAGCGGTGCCAGACGAACGATCATGGCTAACCTTAACCTTAAATAAAATAAAAACTGCTGAGGCTAGAGGACTGCGATTTGGTATGTCTGATGATTGGAGGGTGGATGATCAAGATACCAATTTGCAGCCCTCTAGGCTCAGTAGTTGTTAAGATTTGAGGGCGGACAGGAAAGGTGCGGGCCGACAGACAAATAGCCATCACACCAGTTTTCTTTTACAGAAAACTAAAATATAAATTCCGAGAGCAAAGGTAATGAAGATTACCTCTCCATTATCTTCCAGTGTTTATAATTAAGTTGATAATAATTTGATAACGAACACTAGGCTCCAATGCATATCTTTTCTCTGTTTTGGCGCAGTACTGATCTCTCTCTCTCTCTCAATGTCGTAAATATAGTAAAATTGTAAGTGAATAACCAATGTAAATAAGATTTGAATTTGAACTCTCTCTCTCTCTCTCTCTCTCTCTCTCTCTCTCTCTCTCTCTCTCTCTCTCTCTCTCTCTCTCTCTCGCTCATACCTAACTGCGATTCTTAACAGTCAACCAACCATCAGACATACAATTCGCTGCTTAGATCTCCAACAAATGTATTTATAAATGCGTTTAGAGCGCGTCATCTTTCAGACTACATAATGAATGGATGTATAAAGAGTTATACATGTATAAAAATTCATAAAAAAAAACTTTCATAAACCTGCTAAACAAAGATGCGATAAAAACATCTATACATTATTACGTAAACATAAGTTAAGGCTTCTTTATCACCTCTGTTCCAGTATATTAATGAACAAACAAGGACAAACCCCTTGTGGGTGATGGGGTCACGTCCAGCTAATAGGATGTCACTGGCTACGCATCAGAGCACAAGCAGGACCTGTATACATTACAAAATACTAAGAAATCCTCGGACGGTTCTATATATATATGTATGCTTGTTTGTGTGTATGTATGTATGTGCATATATATATATATATATATATATATATATATATATATATATATATATATATATATATATATACACACACACACATATATATATATAATATATAATATATATATATATATATATATATATATATATATACATATATATATATATATATATATATATATATATATATATATATATATATATATATATATATATATATATATATATATATATATATATATATCTAGTGTGACTTGAACGGTGGAGCCGACATGAATATGGATCATAGAGTAAAGGTGTAAAATTAACTATTGTAAGTAGTAAACGCAAATGTTAAAACTGACATATATTCAAGAAGAAAGTAAAAAAATATCCAAAAACATTACGAAAACAGCTATGTCGTTAGTGAACAACAGCAGACAATCTAAATGCCTCTCTCCCTACAACACAAAACACACTCACTTCCCGTAATTTATTCCTACTTCAACTTTGTCAAACTTTTCTCTTACCACACTTCTATTTTACTTTCTCTGGATAAAATAAATCGGTTACAGTACAATACAGTTATACTTCTTTGCGTATTTTTGTGGATTAATTACAATCTTCTGACCCTAAATCAATCTCATTTACGAAATTTCTGGACATGCAACTAAAAAATAAAATAAAAAATGAAAAACTCAAATATAAACCAATTTTCTAAAAGTTTTAAGACATTTTAATAATCTTCAACTCTAAAAAGAAGAGAATAAAATGAAAAAAATAAAAAAATCTAATAAAAATGAATGAAAACTGGAGTCCAAATAAAAATACAAAACTCAAACAAAAAAAAATTCAAATAAAAATCTATATTCCAAGTCTTAAGACTTTTCCATGCTTCCCCACTCTCAAAAGAAAAGGATACAACGAAAGAATTCAAAAAATCAAATAAAATGGATGAAAAAGGGAATTCAAATAAAAATAAAAGAAAACGGGAACACGAGGTTACAGACTGATGCTGCAGCCACTCGCCTATCTATCTACACCAGGGTATGCATTCTGGAGCCTTCCCGTCAGGGGACTGTGTCTCATGAATTCATTACCCCTTCTGAATTTCTCTCTATAACCCGGACTCCGAAGAGGTGCATAGGGCCAGGGGAGTCCTCCTCAGGGTTCTGGGTTAATCATATTTGGCCTGGGGGTGGGGGATGTCAGTCACCCCAAGCGACTTTCCTCCTGGGTCTCTCAAGCTGACAGCTGATCCCAAACTCGACCTTCAATTTTCTCTGTCGGGTATTCATCACGATTTTTTAAAGCCCATACTTTCTTTCCTGGCTCTTTGACCTCTCCATCAAACCCCAGCTCTCTCTCTCTCTCTCTCTCTCTCTCTCTCTCTCTCTCTCGCTGAAACTTATATTAATCAAGACTTTTTACACGAATCTACATCTTTCATCTCGTCTTCCCAGCATCCAATGCTCTATCTCTTTCTCTCGCTCTCTCTCTTATTAATCAAGACTTCTTACACCTGAGTCTGCATGTGTCACCTCCTTTCCTCAACATGCATCTCTCTCTCTCTCTCTCTCTCTCTCTCTCTCTCTCTCTCTCTCTCTCTCTCTCTCTCTCTCTCTCTCACATTCTAATTAATCACAATGAATATTATCATTCAGTCTTCATCTTTAATCTTATGTCTCAATATATATATTTCTCCCAATACCTCACATCATAGATATTTCTACTTCGTCCATTAATCACCTAGAATTTAACAGCAATATTAATCACAATCTTATAATCTGGAATTACGAGAGAGAGAGAGAGAGAGAGAGAGAGAGAGAGAGAGAGAGAGAGAGAGAGAGAGAGAGAGAGAGAGATGCATGTTGGGAAAAGGAGGTCAAAGATGTAGACTTAAGTGTAAGAAGTCTTGATTAATATGAGAGAGAGAGAGAGAGAGAGAGAGAGAGAGAGAAGAGAGAGAGAGAGAGAGAGAGAGAGAGAGAGAGCTCAACGACCTTGTCTCCCTCGTGAATTTATTTCCCCACGATTTGATTTATAAGCCAATAACCCACCCGGGAAAATTCCTTCTTATTAGAGGACATAAATTGAAGAGAGGACACCGTAAGTCAAAAGCATGAAACCACCTCTTGCTCTCAAGATTATGCTAAAATGTTACGGTTTACCGCTTGTTAAGAGTTATCGTTTATTTGCGTTGGAATTTTAAGAATTCTGCTTTAATAGAACACTTTATTTAAGTGGAGGGTATCATCACAACTTTAAGTTTTTTAAGTGCTTTTACGATTGGCACAAAAAGATTAAATATAAAACTCAAAATCAGCCCTTCTGATAATCCAGACCTCTAACATGCAAATATTGAAATCAAAATCAATTTTTAGATGTTTTACAGAACACTTCAATTAAGTGGGGTACCATCATAATTTTAAGTTTTTGACAGTGTTTTAACGAAAGGTAAATCAAGTTTGAATCGCAAATACAGTTTAAATATAACTGAAAGATTAGCCCTTCTAATATTCCATAACTGTAATATTAAAAGATTGCAATAAAAATAAATCATTTGTGGCATCATATGTCATACTTCAAATAAACTTCCTCAGATCAAATGCTTCAGTAAATTCTGAAAATAATTGCACATTAAAACTGCTATTTTAGCAATGTATTTACAATATATAACTTCTTTTTCTTTCTTACTTCAGGTAAGTGCAGATCGGTTGGATTTTCATAACACGGCTGGAAAGAGTAAGTGATACTAACATTTTTTTTATACCACACATTCTACACATTTTGTCATCTTACAAACGAAGGCCTTAGTTTTGCCTGGTTAGGCAAATTAAATATTTCACCAGCATTCTCTTATATTATTTTAAAACAATGGAGTATCCATCAAGAAGTACATTATGTCCAACTCTTTAGAACACTGCTGATTGTTAGTAAATATAAATTAATCCATTCTGAAGAACAATAACGAATGTTATTGTCGTGGGACAAGACTGGTCATTAATGGAGTATGCAATAACTGATGTTCACACAGGATAAAGTACTGATTGGTGATAGTAAGGAGAAACTGAAGACACCAAAGGAAGTTTGAAAGTGTTTGCAAAAGGAGAAAGTTCAAATGTACAAAGGTTGATATTCGCATAGGATAAAGTACTGACTGGTGATAGTGAGCAGAAACTGAAGAGGTTAATGAGACTGTGAAAGTGTTTGCTAGAGGAGAAACTTCAAAGTGAAAGTTTGTTTAGGAACAGTCCTTTCGGTTAGACCTGTAAGACAGATGTATGCAAATTTCCATCCAAACCTACTGTTTCTTTGTTGAACTAAGCACTGAATTACGTACCTAGTGTCAGACGACTGTGGTAAGCTCCAACCAAGTTTACAAAAGCCACAGGGCTAGCAACCACAGCCAGAAACAATGAATGGAAACCAGAACGCTAAACCAGAAAGCCAATACCTAGGGCCATCCGGAAAGACCAGAAAAAGGCCAACGTTGGAAAAAAAATATATATTTCGATAACAATCAATAAATTAATCATTGAGATTAATTACTTCAGTTGGTAGCTAACGGCCCTACATTATTATTATTATTATTATTATTATTATTATTATTATTATTATTATTATTATTATTATCATTATTATTATTATTATTATTATCATTCAGAAGATGAACCCGATTCGTATGGAACAAGACCACAACTTGAAATTCAAACTTCCAAAGAATACGATGTTCATTTGAAAGAAGTAAAAGAAGGTAATATGAAATACAGAAAGAAGACATCAGTTATTAGAAAAGAAAATATAAATTGATAAACTAATTAACAAGTAGACAAACTGTAAGTAAATGATTAAAATAGGAGGGGAATTGCTTAAGGACAGTAATGCACTACACCTTATCCTGAACTTTTGAGGTTCCAATTGCACAACATCGTCGGGGAGACTTTCCTAAAAACTGATCTCTTCTTTCTGTATTTCCTGTTACCTTCTGCTACTTCTTTCAAATGAACACCGTAATATTCTTTGGAAGCTTGAATTTCAAGTCAGTGGCCCCTGTAATGGGCTTGTTCCATATGAATAGGGTTCATCTTCCGAATAATAATAATAATAATAATAATAATAATAATAATAATAATAATAATAATAATAATAATAATAATAATGCAGCACAATTAGCTCCTTACTGTATGAATTAACCTCAATGATTAATCAATGATTTATTATCGAAATATCATATTTTTTTCCAAATGTTGGACATGATAACATGATGTTGGATTATGGAACAGTCTCCCACGGTCCAACATACTGTTGTAGAAAGCCACTGAAAGATTCGTGTGCAAACAGTACGCCAGACTAGCGCCTAGGTATGTTCTACTATTAGACAAAAATAAATATGAATGACGAAACATCAACAACTCGATCATTAAGTCACTCTAATTAACTTTAGGAGACGGCACCCGGGGAACATGATGATAAACAAGAAACTAATTAATTTGAATGAGGAAATTAATCACTCGGACTGATAAACAATATAATTAATTAGGCTTCCACCTGAGTCTGACAAAGAGACGGCAGGACTGCGTCAATAATTACTCTTCAAAAATTCTAGGGACTTTCGTCTCGACAGTTTGAATAAAATATTAAGATCATGTTAACGAACGCGGTTAATTTATTCATTATTCATTTATTCATTGCCACTCGCGAAGATGAAGTAGCATGGCTGAGCATATAAATGCATAATCATATTACCAAACACGGCTTGGTTATAATGGTGACTATACCTCAGGTTTGTTCACTGAAATATGGCACAGTCTTAATTCCCTTCTCCCCTTCTGTATTAAGTGTTAATAATTTTGAGATCATACATCAGATTTATTTAAAAATCACTGATAAAGCAGAATCACGATGCAAATTCTATTTTGTGCTTTTATCCCATTATGGAACGGACCTACAGTCAATAATCATCTTGATAGATTTCGTAAGCTGACATAACTGTATATGGAAGTTCTTTACGAATATCAACTATATAGCTCCCTTATGGACCTGGGCTCCTTCCAACATATGAAACAATATATGTAACAATACAATATTCTTGTTTTAAATACTGTTTTTATAAATACGGGCACTATTTTTTTTATGCAAAGGTACACTATTTATTGAACAGTATGTAAGTGGTAAAAATGCAAGATCAGCAGATTATGAAAATATAATCAGAAAGTACACATATCGATCAACTATGCATAGTCCACACCAACAACAATGCAGTTAAAATTCAAAAGTATTTATTATTATTATTATTATTATTATTATTATTATTATTATTATTATTATTATTATTATTATTATTATTATTATTCAGAAGATAAACCGCTATTCATATGGAACAAGCGTACAGGGGCCATAGACTTGAAAAACAAACTCCAAAGAATTTAGTGTTCATTTGAAGAAAGTTACAAAAGGTAAAAGGAAATACACTAAGAAGAGATCAGCTACAACAAAGCAAAGATAAATCAATAAATTAATAAACAGATACAAATATAAATGAATTAGTAACATTCAACGCGAACTGTTTGACGGTAGTAATACAAAGAGAGAGAAAAATGCTTTTATAGTCTATGAACTGACTAATTACTGTTGAGATGGGACTCAATGACCATGTCTCAATCAAATAAAAAATCATTTTCGTGTCAGACTGACACGAAATAAAAAAACAACGAACCAGTGTCAAATGACTTTCTAAATTCAGACGTCTGAAATTAATTATAGGAAATATTATTACCAGAGGACCTTTCTCACACCTTGCCTGCTTTCTTTTCATTTTCCTTTGCGATTGACACATTTCTTTCTCTCTCTCTCTCTCTCTCTCTCTCTGTTCCCTCTCTCTCTCTCTCTCTCTTCATCAGAGCACTGCCTCCCTTTTCATTGTTACTGCTTTTCGTAGAGGGCTTCATTGCCCCCCATTAATCATCCTGATTAATTGCGGGTAAAAGAACTTCATGGAGTTGGCTTCTTAAGAGAGAGAGAGAGAGAGAGAGAGAGAGAGAGAGAGAGAGAGAAGGAGATGAAAAGTAATCTATTATTTAAGCGATAAGGATCTCTCTCTCTCTCTCTCTGTGAGCCGTATTCTCTCTCTCTCTCTCTCTCTCTCTCTCTCTGTGAGCCATGTTTCTCTCTCTCTCTGTGTGAGCCATGTCTCTCTCTCTCTCTGTGTGAGCCATATTTCCTCTCTCTCTCTCTCTCTCTCTCTCTCTCTGTGAGCCATGTCTCTCTCTCTCTCAATGGCTTCTCTCTCTTCAATGGCTTCTTCAACTTGCATGTGAAAGGGAGTCTCTTTTTCCAATATGGTCCGTGATTCAAGATCCCCGATGACGATTTCATTGGCACTGGGTTGGGGAGGAGGAGGAGGAGGAGGAGGAGGAGGAGGAGGAGGAGGAGGAGGAGGAGGAGGAGGAGGAGGAGGAAGGTGAATGGCTAAGGGTGCATTTTCCATCATACCCTCTCCCTCTTCGGGCCTTTACCTTTGTATTGGTTTTCTTTCATGTTTTTGGGGGGGAGAGAGAGAGAGAGAGAGAGAGAGAGAGAGAGAGAGAGAGAGAGAGAGAGAGAGAGAGAGAGAGGATCTCCTTCAGGAAAGTCTGAGAGTCATTACCCTTGAGGAAAGAACTTTGATCACGGTGCGAAGAATATCAGCAAGTTATCATATCTCTATATTACAAAATGCAATGTATAATGACGATAATCTGCGGACATGGCACTACAAATTCAGACTTGCCGACATCCAACCCAGGTCAGCCACTCGACACAGACCCCAATATACGGTAAGTTTGCATTATGGAGGCATCTTGCCAGAGCTTCAGGATGGTACGTACCGGGCCTAGGAGCAGGAGACAAATGAAAATAAGTGAAAAATCACAACACTGATGGCCCTGATAGACGGTTCCAACTGACTTTCACGGAGGAGTGATTTTAAACTATTCCTTCGCATGTAAGTGTGTGTGTGTCCTTCCCTTCCTCCTGGTTCTGAGATCTCATTCTCTCCCAACCTGCAGCCTGTATTAGCAGGCAATTCCAGTAATGCACAGGTGAAATGACTCTTCCATTCCAATCTCCTTCGAAAGTTAAGAGTCAAAATGCACAAACTCTCTCTCTCTCTCTCTCTCTCTCTCTCTCTCTCTCTCTCTCTCTCTCTCTCTCTCTCTCTCTCTCATCCAGCTTTTAGGGTCGAAACCTCTCACTCATAAAGAACACCGTTTCAATTTTTCCTTTCTAATGCGGAGTTTAAAACATCCATGCTGAGAACTCCACTTTAAATCTGTGTAACTGCTTCCTCCATCCAGCTGAAAGCTGCTGCGCTTGCCATAGCTATTTTCTGGGTCCTTTTAAGCTCACGCATCCCATTATCGTAAACTACACTTTTTACTTTTTCCACGAAAAGCTTCCTGGATCCTGGCCAAGTAGGTTACCCGGATGTATGGAAGTGCTGGAACTGAAAGAGCGGTTTTATCATTTCTTTATCTGCGACTAAAAGAATACGGTAGCACTGTCTTCGAGTAAATGCAGAGGATTCATGCAGTAATATATATTCCAGAGAACTACGAGGCATCTGTATTTCAAAACGCATCATTACATAAGATATCTTTGGTGCTTTCTTGAGGCAATACATAAGAACCTTGTGCTTATTAATAAAATCGTCGCTTACTTTTATGGCTGAGAACCAAGACGGGCAAGCCTTTTCAAAGGACTAGACTTCAATGCCTTGGTATTACAAACCATTCTTGTAAAATCAGAATGAGTAATTTGAGACACAACTATAAAGTTATAAGTATGAGCGGGGCCATTTAGTATATGGAAAGAGTAAGACCCCACTAACACTAGAGAGAGAGAGAGAGAGAGAGAGAGAGAGAGAGAGAGAGAGAGAGAGAGAGAGAGAGAGAGAGAGCATAGATCGCCTGTCAACACTGTTCGTGCATACGTAATGTCACTGAAACATGATTTTTGAGATCTTATGTTATTTATCTTATGTCCTATGAACAATTTCTAAATATCAAAATGCAGTGTGCATCATCTGTTTTCCTTGTGTGTAATATCGAAAGTCTATGGGCAATAACTTCAACTTTCGATTGGCCAACTTCCCAAGGGTGGGATTATTATTATTATTATTATTATTATTATTATTATTATTATTATTATTATTATTATTATTAATCTGACGATGAACCATATTCATATGAACAAGCCCACTGACTTAAAATTCAAGCTTCCACAGAATAATATGGTGTTCATTTGAACGAAGTAACAGAAGGTAATAGGAAATAAAGAAAGAAGAGATCAGTTATTAGAAAAGAAAAAACAAACAAATTAATTAATAAATATATAAAGAGATAAAAATATAAGTAAATTATTACAATGCAAGTAAATTTATTAAAATAATATTCAGCTTACGTCTGCAATTTATTCATCGATAAGAATACTGAATACCTCATTGAGAGGTACTGAATAAGCCTCATTCTTACTCACTGAGTTTTAATGGCAACCTTTTACCTCCCTTACGAGGTAACATTACCTCGAGTAACAAAGAGGAAATGTCCCGCGAAACGACCACACGGATTGCTCTTATCTTCACGGCAGTGTCGTGGAAATAGGAAGAGTCTGACGGAAGGGGAAACCACTCATTCGTCACGTCAATGAAAACATAAACCACACTATTGGATATGATGGCAGAATGAGCTTCCATTTTTGGGTATGCATGAGAATGAAAATGAAATATACATACACGTACTTACATGAATAGGTGTATGCATTTTTTTATAGCCAGGATGACCTCTTAACTAGTCGATTTTATCGTTGATATTGAAATGTATGTATGTACGTGATGACGTGATTCTTAAATGGATATATATACATATATGTATTTATAAAATATACATATATATATATATATTAATAAATATATATTATATAATTATATATATGTATATATGTATGCATACATACATACATACATATATTCATACACACACACACACACACACAAGAAATCCAAATTAGTGGAAGCACAGCCATGTAAGCAAAAGTGAACAAGACCCTATTGGGGAGAAGTATAGAAGAAGCCACATCATATCACTGAAGACCAATGATTTGTATCGAACCTGAAAACTCACTAATGACAGAGAAATGACAACTGGTATATGATAAGGGGGAGAGGAAGTCCTTGAAAAAAATGAGCTTAATTATCAAGGAACAGAAACTGTAACGGTTTAATGGATATAAGGAGGTCACTGCCTAACCATCACACACACAGAGAGAGAGAGAGAGAGAGAGAGAGAGAGAGAGAGAGAGAGAGAGAGAGAGAGAGAGAGAGAGAGATTGCCTGATGTTAACAGAAGGAGAGATGTTGGTGAATCATTATTAAATGGAGGAAAGGAAAGGGAATGAACAGAATATGGAGAGAGAGAGAGAGAGAGAGAGAGAGAGAGAGAGAGAGAGAGAGAGAGAGAGAGAGAGAGAGAGAGAGATTCACTAATCAATGTGAGGAGATGAAAGGTAAGGAAAAGCCTATGAGATGAGAGAGAGAGAGAGAGAGAGAGAGAGAGATGATGGTGATTCGCTATTAAATGTGATGACAGGAAAGGTAAGGAAAAGCCTATGAGAGAGAGAGAGAGAGAGAGAGAGAGAGAGAGAGAGAGAGAGAGAGAGAGAGAGAGAGTCTATGGAAATGAAGATGGGCATAGGGGTCAAGAGTAAAGCATCAGAGACACTATTTCATAAAACCAGGAATGCATGATCACTGTACCTCAAAGGCATTAATGGTGATTATATGGAAAAACAGGATTTACGAGGTTTACGAGAGATAAGAGTGGCCACACAGTTCATCATCATAGTGATGATCATGATATCTGAAATAGAAAAAAATCCGAAATAAAAAACAACAGCAATCATCATGCTTGTCTGCAAACGTGTTGTTAATTAACATAATGATAATCATCATCATCATCTTATGTTCGAGGGAATTTAAACTACCATGATAGAAGTCATCATGTTGGTATAAAATAAACAGAACTGGACGACCTGCCTAAATGCTATATAATTACCTGCAGTAGTCACAGACTATAATGTCGGAAGAAGAATCAAGAGCAAAGGAATACAAAGTATCAATCCCCTTCCAGTTCTGTCACAGAAGACAATTTGACCAATGAGGATACGAGGGCAAAGTAAGAATAGAACAGAATAGAACGCAGGATTTAGGCCCAAGGCCAAACGCTGGGACCTATGAGGTCATTCAGCGCTGAAATGGAAATTGAGAGTAAAATGGTTTGAAAAGTGCAACAGGAGGAAAACCTCGCAGTTGCACTATGAATCAATTGTTAGAGAAGGTTCAGGAAAGTAAGATGAAAGAAAGAGAATATGAACGGAGTTACAGTCAAAGGAATGAAAGGAGTTGTAGCTACGGGCCGAAGGGACGGTGCGAAGAACCTCAATTAAGTAATGCCTACAGTGCACCGCATGACGGGCACTGACGACATTAACCCCTTACGGGGGGGCAGAGTAAGAAAGAAAGTTTTGACATTTTATACAAGTTGTGAAGATGACGAGATTCTTCATACGAGTGAAATGCAAAAGAAGACGGAAATTACTGAGAGTTAATTTAAGACGTAATGCTTAATGATTTAAATGGGAATAACAGACGAAAGCATCGACTGAATAAAGAATGGAAAACTACGAGGGGAAAAGGAAGGCAGAATAGCTTGCTCGAACGAGGAAAAAATAAGTGCACAATGAAGGCAAAGGAAGCTAAGAAGCTAAGAATATGCAAGAACAGGACCTTTAACATAATACTGATATTGACGGCGAGTGGTGACGACTTACAATGACATTTATATGTCTTTTGAAATGCCGCAACGCTTATATATATATATATATATATATATATATATATATATATATATATATATATATATATATATATATATATATATATATATATATATATATATATATATATATATATATATATATATATATATATATATATATATATATATATATATATATATATATATATATATAATATATATATATAAAACACTATTTGAATATATTATATATATATATAATATATATGAAGATAAAAAGGCCCATAAAACACTATTTGAACGTTGCAACCATATATTTCGAGCACTTGCTTCTGTGGCCCTATTCAATGGTAAAATATGGACAGATGAAATGTTACAAGGGTATATATACACAGCATATGTAAGTGTGGGATTAAGTCTCCGATGGTATGCAGGGGACCGTTTCCCAAGAAGGAAGGAAAATAAAAATTCCCTAGTGGTTTTTGGCCTCATTACTACCGCTTGGCGACGCGTCTGGTGGTCGTGTTTCCTGGAACACCTTCTTCAGAAGAGGTCTGAGGATTAACCCATCGATGTCGTCCGGTTTCCAATGTTCTCCTGACAAGTTCATATTGTTGGTTTGATTGATGATAGCAGATTCCAGCATCTTTCTTTTGTACAGACAGCTGCTTTTGAAAACCAGCTCCGCCCCGCTCCAATTTATGGAATGGCCTGTATATCTGATATGTAGGAAAATCCCCGAACTCTCCGAAGCATACCGTACTGATCTTTTGTGCTCTGTTAATCTTTGCGAGAGGAATCTACCCGTCTCCCCAACGTAAATCTCATTACAACTGCTGCACGGAATCTTGTAAGCTCTGGTTTCTTCCCCCTTTTTTTTTTATTTAAGTATACGTTAATAAGCAAGCTCCCGATGGATTTGGGATAATGGAAAATAAAAAGATTGTTAGACCTGAGTTGTTCGGTGGCTTTTTGGTTGTTTTCGTCGTACGGAAGCTTTATTTTGTTGTTAAAATCTATTTGTCTGTTATGAGTGGGACCTCTGTAGTATATTTTATTCTCTTTGTTAATAGCCCTCTCGATAATGCGTGGTGGGTAGAGCAGTTGCGTTACGTGTTGGCGGATCGTGTTGAATTCTTTATCTAGGTACCCATTTGAACATATTCTAAGCCCCCTGAGGAATAAGTTGCACCCTACCATGATCTTTACGGAGACATCGTGGTAGCTTAAGAAATGAATGTAGGAAACAGCGAAAGTGGGTTTCCTATATACTGTGAAAGCATAGCTGTTTTGTTCTCTCATGATCAGTACACCTAGGAACGGCAATTTTCCGTCCTTTTCCCATCCGTTTTGAATTTTATGGTCGAAACTAGCGAATTTAGTCTACTAAAAAATTCATTAAAGTCTCCCCAGCTATTGACCCAGAAAGTAAAAATGTCATCTACGTGTCTAAGCCAGATCATATTACGGGGTTTGATAGACGACTAAATTTCTGTTTCGAAATATTCCATGTACAAGTTTGCTAGATGGGGTGATAGGGGACTGCCCATGCTACAGCCAAATTTTTGTTTGTAAAAATTACCATTGAAAGAAAACACTTGTTAGTTACACAGAGGTTGATAAGTTTCAGAGTTTTATCTATGCAAAGAGGAAAATGGTCTTCATATGGTTGTAACTTCCTCTTTAAAAAAGACAACACGTCGGCGATCGGGACTTTAGTAAATAATGACTCGACGTCTAGGCTGAGCAATTTGATGTTATTTGAGGGGATGCCACACCTACATATGCTTTGTATATATACCCTTATAACATTTCATCTGTCCATATTTTACCAATGAACAGGGGCACAGAAGGAAGTGCTCGAAATATATGGTTGCAGCGTTCAAATAGCGTTTTATGGGCCTTTTTATCTTTATATTATACTGTGGTATTACAGTAAAAGACATTCATATGTATATGTATATATATATATATATATATATATATATATATATATATATATATATATATATATATATATATATATATATATATATATATATATATATATATATATATATATATATATATATATATATATATATATATATATAGTGAACGCATGAGCACGTGTTTTACAGGCATAAATTTCTGACTCACATCGAGATCGAACCCGAGTCTCAATGACAGGGCGCTACCCGTGTGGGTCACTTGGCTTGGTAGCGCCCTGACCTTTCATTTGAGAGGTCGGGGTTCGATCCCTATGTGAGTTAGAAACTTATATATTTGTATATATATATATAAATATATATATATATATATATATATATATATATATATATATATATATATATATATATATATATTACACACATGTATATATATATATATATATATATATATATATATATATATATATATATATATATATATATATATATATATATATATATATATATATATAAATATTAAAAGCACTACAGTCATAGTACTCACGAGAAAAAAATTATGGGCTGCAGAATTAAGTATCCAGACCTTTTCTTTCTACAACCGCAGGAAACTGAATAAAAAAAACCTCCTCCCAAGTATCAAGTCATCCTTAATTTTTTTCTATCTCTTTCCTGATAAACTCCTCTCGAGAGACTTCAAAAGGCGAGATTAATAAGGATGTATTTCAAAGGGCGTCCCCTCCCGCAGGAAAAAAAAAGAAGAAAAAATAGTGTTCTTGCGTCGAGAGATCTTTTTTCATTAAAAAAAATTTAAAAAACCTTTCCCTGAAGGCAAGTGGGAGACAAGTCTTCATTTTTATATTTCGAGAATGTTACTCCCGTTGTAAATCACAGCCCGTAGGGAAATCCTTGTCATTACAAAGAGGTATAAAATGATTCATGTAAAACTGCATCTGATTTATATTAACTCTCAAAACGTTAATCTTGCTAATGTTTTTTTTATTCTCAGTTTTCTTTTCTCTTGAAGTGTCAAGTTGTTCTTTTTTTTCCGTGCCTTTATTTACTATTATTAGAATTCCTTTTATCATTGTCTTTCGTGTTTTTATCGCATAAAAGAAATATCAATATTTCATATCTTTGTTTATTTTCCTGCCATTTAATACTGAGTCCACATGCTGTCCAAAGGGGCATCTATTGTCCTCTTTTTCATTATGCCTTGTCCCTCTTCTCTCTCTCTCTCTCTCTCTCTCTCTCTCTCTCTCTCTCTGCTTATATTTTTCCTTTTCTTCTTTCCTCTTTTATCCCTTCTTACAAAACTTTCTTAAAAAGCTGTTCTTTAGAAAGAGAGAATTAATTCTTACTTCACTCATTTCATTTTCGTTTCTGCCCTTGAATTTGTTAGATTTCTTATGAATATCTTTGTTTTTTCCTTTATTCATGTGATTCTTCCTTTATCGGATTACTCTTCCACTTGCACTTTAAATTACCATGCCTAATCTTTATCACATTTTATCTCAAAAATTTTCAGCTTCTCTCTCTCTCTCTCTCTCTCTCTCTCTCTCTCTCTCTCTCTCTCTCAACTCGCCTTTTGCGAAAAGCCTTGCCAAGATCTTTATATATCTCCTCTCATCCCCTGAAACTTTCTTCTCTGAAAAGTAATGCCTGATTGAATTTTTCATCTGTCCAGCTCACAGCGAGAGAGAGAGAGAGAGAGAGAGAGAGAGAGAGAGAGAGAGAGAGAGAGAGAGAGAGAGAGAGAGAGAGAGAGAGAGAGAGGTCCTCCTAATCGTTAACTGGATGTCTGAACTCGGAAACTATGTAACTATGTACACAACTTCCCCGAACGTAGGAGATTCTTGTAAGAGGAATTTTATCCGAAAGGTCTAGTAGATCCATAAAAAAAAGGAAAAAAAACTTTCTAATTCAGAAACAACAGACTACTGCGCACATTTCATTAAATGAGGGAGGGAACTTGTTTCAAAATTATCAACAGCTCCCGATGGGAATAGAATTTCAAAAGTGAATCCTTAGGAATAATGGGATTAAGGATATTTTTATCTCCGCTTTATCGACGAACACAATTATCTAATCAAGCAAGCAATAACATTTTAACGTCACACATTATGTTAATGGTATTCTTATAAACCTCATACGTTGTGAAACAAGTATAAACCTCAATAACGACAATATAAACCCCACACATATTTAGGTCATATAAAGCATTATCATAAGAAATCATAACAATATACTTAATAATGGTCATTTTCTGCACACAATGTGCATTCCACGAGCAAATTAGCCAAGAAAAATAAAAACACTGATTTCAATATATATATATATATATATATATATATATATATATATATATATATATATATATATATATATATATATATATATATCACATGAAAGAGGAATTAACAGACAAAATTTTAAATGGTCATTGATGCATACTAACAGGGTTTCTGCACTAATTACTTCGAGGTCAATATTTTCAGCTTCCCAAATATTGTTTTTCAGCGATGTCAACAAATTGATTAGGCCCAGATTGGCAACTAACCCAATTTCTGTGTTGCGAGAATCGTATACAGCTGATACAACCTTTCCCTGAATTTAAATATTCAGAATAAGGAAAATGTCGAGTCCACATCAGCCACAGATGATATATATGAGATATGAAGTCCCCATCTTCACAGGCATTACAATCATTGTCCCTGTATGGGAGCAGTGCCGTCAGTGCACCTCATGCGGTGCACTGTAGTCCCTACTCAAGGTTCTCTGCAGCCTCCCTTCGGCCCCTGGCTGCAACCCCTTCCATTCCTTTTGCTGTGTCTCCATTCATATTCTCTTTCTTCCTTCTTACTTTCCACCCTCTCCTAATAATTGTTTCAGATTGCAGCTGCGTGGTTTCCCTCCTGTTGCACCTTTAAAATCTTCTTTACTCTTTATTTCCCTTCCAGGGCTGACTGACCTCACAGGTCGCAGCACTTGCTTGGCCTTTGGCCTAAATTATATATTAATTTCCAATTAAAGTCATTGTGCTTTATAGGCTTTAACTTTAAGAGGACAAACGAACATACAGACACAAAACTCACTGACTGGACAGCAAACTGGGAGCATAAAAACAAGCAGACTAGGCCGAAAAACAGGTACTTTAGGCCTAGAAGCCGAGCAACAACGTAGAACTAAACCAACACAGAGCCACTCTATAAACATTTCATTCTCAATCTTATTCACTGAGCCCCTAAATCGATAAAGCTCGGCGTCATTCATCTAAAGGTCTCTGATATCTGCTAAATCTGGTCTGATGACGTCAGAGAAGGATGATCGTCTTTGAGGGCAGAGAGTTCGTCATAAAAGGTCAGCGATTTGCACACTCAATATGAAGGGAGACAAGAAAGGAGATGTTTATGTTATACGAGACATAATGACGAAATCGTCTTTAAGAGTCTGTGAAATTTCTCATTGGAAATCTAACCTTTTCATAACCATGATTCAATCTTAATAAAAAAAAAAGAGAGATATTTATATTGGGCGACATGCGCACGATGTGCTGTTTAAGAGTACACAAGAAGAGCTGGATTTTTAATTTTCAAGTCTGTAAATTTTCTCACTGGAAATCTAACCTTTTCATAACCATGATTCAATCTTGATAAAAAAAAAAAAAGATATTTATACTGGGCGACATGCAGACTGTGTGCTTTTTGAGAGTACAGGAGAAGTGGATTTTTAATTTATAAATCTGAGAATTTTCGCATTGGAAACCTAACCTTTTCATATCCATAAAAAAAGAGATATTTATAATATTAGGAGACATACGGACAATTTGTTTTTTTAGCAGTCTATAGATTTTGCTTTGGAAATCTCACCTTCAAATAAGCAAAAATCAACATTTAAGAAAATTTAAAGAAATTTTTCATACTTCCAGTAACATATATAATCATGCAAACATAACTAAGTGAAAGTTTGAATCATATTTAGTAATTATTGGATAGCAATTTAACAAATTTAGTAAATAATACACAGTAATTTATAAATTTAGTAAATAATATAGTAATTTATCAAATTTAGTAAATAATAGATAGTAATTTACCGAATTTAGTAAATAATAGATAGTAAGTTATCAAATTTAGTAAATAATATAGAGTAATTTATCAAATTTATTAAATAATAGATAGTAATTCATTAAATTTAGTAAACAATAGTAATTTATAAAATTTAGTAATTAATTAACATAAAGTAATTTATCATATTTAGTAATTAATAGATAGTAATTTATTAAATTTAGTAAATAATAGATAGTAATTTGTCAAATTTATTAAATAACAGATAAATTATTAAATCTAGTAATTACCAGATAGTAATATATAAATACATATTAATTTAAAAAGGTTCAACGTAAAATAACATTGACTACAAACAAATCAACTATAGCTAAATACAATTAGCCTCTGAAGAGTCATGTTTAATCATCCAATAAAATCAAACGAAAATTCATATGACATTATAACCCAGTAACCTTAAACGAAAGTGTTATGAGCATAGTTTAGGAAATCGAATTTTAATCAGAACTCTAGGGATTTAAAAATAGATTCTACTCTTCTTCTGCACCTTGTGGATGTTTTGTCCTAGATTTGATAAACCACTGATCCGTATGCACGCGCACATACACAAACACGCATAAACATACACACCATACATACCTCCAATGAATAAACACACACATACATATATATATATATATATATATATATATATATATATATATATCCAATTAAGATGACATATATATATATATACACACACACATACATACATACATATATACATATATACATATATATATATATATATATATATATATATATAAATTGTTTCATACATAAAAATACACAAAAAATTGAAGGTTTACATCATCGGCGTGAGATATATTTTATATATATAATAACAAAACAATATATAAAAATATATAAAAGAAATTTATGAGAAAATAACAAAACAAATAAAAAACAAGAAACAAATAAATAGAAAGGTAAGCCAATAACGAAATACAAAATGAAAGTTTACACAATTCCTCCCGAAAGATCCTTGCCTGGAGTGACATTTAAAACTCGTTTATCATCGACGGCGGTTGAGACAGGAAGGAATTCTCGAGGCTTCTTAAACTAGGATGGAGACAAAAATTTTCAAGGTTTCTAAAACTGGGACAAAGACAAAAATTTCCCAGGTTTCTTAAACTGGGATAAAGACAAAAATTTTCCGTTTCTTAAACTGGGATAAAGACAAAAATTCTCCAAGTTTCTTAAATTGGGATAAAGACAAAAATTTTCGAGGTTTCTAAAACTGGGATAAAGACAAAAATTTTCGAGATTTCTAAACTGGGAAAAAACAAAAATTTTAAACTGGAAAGAGACAAAAATTTTCGAGCTTTTTTTTAACTAAGATAAAGACAAAAATTTCCGAGGTTTCTTAAACTGGGTTAAAGATAAAAATTTTCGGTTTCTTAAACTGGGATAAAGACAAAAATTCTCGAGGTTTCTTAAACTGGGATAAAGAAAAAAACTTTCGGTTTCTTAAGCTGAGATAAAGACAAAAATTTCAGAGGTTTCTTAAACTGGGATTAAGACAAAAATTTCCGAGGTTTCTTCAACTGGGATAAAGACAAAAATTTACGACTTTTCTAAAACTGGGATAAAGACATAAATTTCCGACGTTTCTAAAACTGGGATATAGACAAAAATTTTCGGTTTCTTAAACCAGGATAAAGACAAAAATTTTCGAGGTTTCTAAAACTGGGATAAAGACAAAAATTTTCGGTTTCTTAAACTGAGATAAAGACAAAAATTTTCGAGTTTTCTAAAACGGATGAAGACAAAAATTTTCGAGGTTTCTCAAACTGGAATAAAGACAAAAATTTCAGAGGTTTCTTAAACTGGGATAAAGACAAAAATTGTCGGTTTCTCAAACTGGGATAAAGAGAAAAATTTTCGAGGTTTCTAAAAATGGGATAAAGACAAAAATTTCCGGTTTCTTAAACTGGGATAAAGACAAAAATTTTCGGTTTCTTAAACTGGGATAAAGACAAAAATTTTCGGTTTCTTAAACTGGGATAAAGGGAAAATTTTTCGAGGTTTCTAAAACGGAAGATGACAAAAATTTTCGGATTTTTTTTAAACTGGGATAAAGGCAAAAATTTCCGAGGTTTCTTAAACTGGGATAAAGACAAAAATTTCCGAGGTTTCTTAAATTGGGATAAAGACAAAAATTTCCCAGGTTTTTTAAACTGGGATAAAGACAAAAATTTCCGAGGTATCTTAAACTGGGATAAAGACAAAAATTTACCAGGTTTTTTAAACTGGGATAAAGACAAAAATTTCCGAGTTTTCTTAAACTAGGATGAAGAAAAAGATTTCAGGTTTCTTAAACGGAATAAAGACAAAAATTTCCGGTTTCTTAAATTGGGAGAAAGACAAAAATTTCCCAGGTTTTTTAAACTGGGATAAAGATAAAAATTTCCGAGGTTTCTTAAATTGGGATGAAGACAAAAATTTCCCAGGTTTTTAAACTAGGATAAAGGCAAAAATTTTAGAGCTTTCCTAAATTGGGATAAAGACAAAAATTTCCCAGGTTTTTGAAACTGGGATAAAGATATAATTTCCGAGGTTTCTTCAACTGGGATAAAGACAAAAATTTTCGAGGTTTCTAAAACGGATGAAGACAAAAATTTCCGTGGTTTTTAAACTGGGATAAAGACAAAAATTTCAGAGGTTTCTTAAATTGGGATAAAGACAAAAATTTCCCAGGTTTTTTAAACTGGGATAAAGACAAAAATTTCCGAGGTTTCTTAAACTGGGATAAAGACAAAAATTTCCCAGGTTTCTTAAATTGGGATAAAGACAAAAATTTCCGAGGTTTCTTAAACTGGGATAAAGACAAAAAGGTTTCTTAAACTGGGATAAAGACAAAAAATTTCCAAGTTTTTTAAACTGGGATTTTAAAGGTTTCTTAAATTGGGATAAAGACAAAAATTTCCCAGGTTTTTTAAACTGGGATAAAGACAAAAAAGGTTTCTTAAACTGGGATAAAGACAAAAATTTCCCAGGTTTCTTAAATTGGGATAAAGACAAAAATTTTCAGGTTTTTTAAACTGGGATGGGATAAAGACAAAAATTTTTCGAGGTTTCTTAAATTGGGATAAAGACAAAACAGGTTTCTTAAATTAGGATAAAGACAAAAGTTTCCGAGATTCCTTAAACTAGGATGAAGAAAAACATTTTCAGGTTTCTTAACCGGAATGAAGACAAAATTTACCGAGGTTTCTTAAACTGGGATAAAGACAAAAATTCTCGAGGTTTCTTAAACTGGGATAAGGACAAAAATTTTCGAGGTTTCTTAAACTGGGATAAAGACAAAAATTCTCGAGTTTTCTTAAACTAGGATGAAGAAAAAAAATCTCAGGTTTCTTAACCGGAATGAAGACAAAAATTTCCGAGGTTTCTTAAACTGGGATAAAGACAAAAATTCTCGAGGTTTCTTAAACTGGGATAAAGAAAAAAATTTTCGAGGTTTTTAAAGTGGGATAAAGACAAAAATTCTCAAGGTTTTTTAAACTGGGATAAGACAAAAATTCTCGAGTTTTCTTAAACTGGAATTAAGACAGGGGTCACATTCCAGACTTTCTGCTGGGTTTGGCTGGCTGAGGTTTTAGGGCGTGTTCAAGAAATTGCTTGACAATACTCTAGACAGACAAAGGGATTTAGTCTTGCTTTCATATGGGACAAGACCAGAGGGGCCACTTACTTGAAATTCAAGCTCCCAAAGAACATATTATTATTATTATTATTAAAAAGAAGGTAAACCCCTATTCATGTGGAACAAGCGCACAGGGGCCAGGCCACTGATTTGAAATTCAAGCTTCCACAGAACATTATAGCGTTCATTTGAAAGAATGGGTACCTAAAACAATATTGCCTTAAAGGGAAAGACTTCTGGATATCAAATCAAATATTGGCTTAAGATCATGTAATAATGCAGTCGTTATTAATATTAGAAATGATAACTATAAAAGAGGCAATAATAATAATAATAATAATAATAATAATAATAATAATAATAATAATAATAATAATAATAACATTCTTGCAAAACCTTTCGAGCATATAATAATGCAGTCGTTATTAATATTAGAAATACTAACTACATA
>NC_089753.1:49974428-49984428 GCF_040412425.1 Macrobrachium rosenbergii
TGTTGTTCTAAAGGGTCCACAATAATATAACTTTTTAAGACTCGTGTAAAATTTTTAAAAGCTTTCGAATCCTTCTCTGGGTTCATCTTCAGTCCCAACATATTATTATTATTATTGTTAAGAAGAAGATAAAGCCTATTCATATGAACCAAGCCCACCACAGTGGACCAAAAGTTCATTCGATGGGTGGGTACAGCTCTCGGCTAGCACGCTGTTGGCCCAGCGTTCGCCTCTCCGACCGGCCAATGAAGAATTAGAGGAATTTATTTCTGGTGATAGAAATTCATTTTTCGTCATAATGTGGTTCGGATTCCAACAATAAGCTGTAGGTCCCGTTACTACAGTACGTAACCAGTTGGTTCTTAGCCACGTAAAATGAAATCTAATCCTTCGGGCCAGCCCTAGGAGAGCTGTTAATCAGCTCAGTGGTCTGGTTAAACTAAGATATACTTAACCACAGCTTCCAAAAGAATACAATGGTGTTCATTTGAAAGAAGTAACAAAAGATAACCTGAAATACAGAGATGAAATCGGTTACTGGACAAAAAGGTAAATGAATAAATTAATAAATAAATAAAAATATAAATAAATGTGTATTATACAAGGTGAATTTCTTTTAGGTAATAATGCATTGCACCATTGCTTGAACTTTTGAGGTTCTTATTGTACAACATCCCCAGCAAGTTAAATGTTAATTACTTACCAATATCCTCTATAAAAAATAAAAACATTTAATTTACGACACGAAATAGAATGACTAATTATTATGCAGTTTTAAACATCCGAATTTATCTTAAAGTTTCCAAGATTGTAAAGACAAAATTCATACCTCTTCGATAATAAAATTCTCAAGGATTAATTAATCAATATTTTTTTGACAACGCGGAAAAAATTAAGTAGATATAGAACCAAGATCCTAAAGACAAAATCTTACCTCTTCGATAATAAAACTCTCAAAGATTAATTTATATTTTTTGACAAAGCGGATAAAATGAAGTAGATACAGAACCAAGATTCTAAAGACAAAAATAATATCTCACTGATAATAATATTAAAGATTAATTAATTAATATTTTTTGACAAACCGGAAAAAATGAAGTAGATTATATAACCTACAATGTAAAATTTACTCCACCTAAATTCGAGAAAAAGGCCCAAGAGTGAACCAAGGCCAAGAGGTCTATTAAGCTAAAAATTCGTTACTTCAAAGAAGTTCTTCTGAAGCCAGAGGAATATCGGATAGCACTATTAATTTATTCTCACTTATTCTGTCTTGATACAGATCTCCCGAGGGAACAACACAGTGGCCATTTAGATGCTCCTCCTCTTCCTCCTTTTACTCCTCCTTTCCTCTTCCTCCTCTTCATCATACTCCAGCATTTCTTCTTCTTCCTCCTTCTCCTCCTCCTCGTTTTCTTCCTCCTCCTCCCCCTCGTTTTCTTCATCCACTTCTTTCTCCCCCATCTTTTCTTCCTCCTCCACCTTTTCTTCTCCTCCTCCTCCTCCTCCTCCGTCCACCAGCCGTGCTACATCAGTCTTAGCAAGTCCGGACTCTGCGACGTAACACTAAAGGAATTAGATTTAAAACTTCTAGATTGGGGAAAGTTACAATGATGTTATGCACTTGACAATTTTATACACTCGTGCCGGTCTTAAGCCTGGATTAAAGCATACTGAGATTATATTTTACAACATAACAAGCAATTCTGTAACTTGTTCAATGTTTGATACAAGCAGCCTTGAGTTACAGGGGGTACGAACGTCTACACGTTATTTACTAAGTATTCCATTTTGTAGCATCAATTTATCAAATGCTTTTTAGCTCTCTCTCTCTCTCTCTCTCTCTCTCTCTCTCTCTCTCTCTCTCTCTCTTGTAGATAATAACGAATTATAGAAGAATTTAGCCTCTTACTCCAAAGCCAAAGAATTAATGACACAAGCGTGACCCTCGTTAAAAATTGTTAATTTTGTTTATCTCATCTCGGTTTAACTTTCAGTTCCCTCCCTCCTGCTTCTTCTTCTTCTCCTTGTTGTTGTTGTTCTTCTTCTTCTTCCAAAGTCTTGCGTATCTATGAAAATTAAACGATAAATGTGGGAAGAGAAGCAAAAGCATAGACAGAGGAAAACATTCCTTGTTTCTTCTTCCACATCCTTACGTATATATGAAAATTAAATGATAAAATATGGGAAGAGAAGAATAAACAAAGACAAAGAAAAAGAACAGAGACGATGGGAAAGCTAAGCAAGAAGTCGAATAAACGATGGAAAGAGGGAAATAATGTGCAGTTAACAAAATGACATCCGACATGGAATTAAACAATAAAATGCGGGAAGAGATGAATAAGCACAGACAGAGGAAAAGGAAGGAAGAGAGATGAGAAAGCTACGCAAGAAGTTGAATAAACGACAGACGAAAGAAAGCGGAAAAATAAAAGAGAATATGAGCTGTTAAAGAAATGACATCCAACATGAAAATGAGATTGAGAAAGACATTAAGGCGTCAATCAGTTGATTAAACATTCCACCAACAACGCTTTACGACTAAGTCAAACAGCCGTAATAAGGCCATTTGGCAACAATAAATGCGCAAAAATAAGACAGAAGAGCTAATTAACAAGGCCATGAAAAAACATTCGTATTACTGAGAACATTAAGATGTAAATGTACGGTATGAATACATTGTAAATATAAGGTATATACGGTATAATATAAGGTAAATATAAGGTATGAATATAAGGTAAATATGAATGGCAAAAGGTACGTATATAATGGAAAAATGTACAAAAAATTCATGATAATTTCTAGGTCACCGGACAACAGACCGAATAAAAGTAAATGCATATATTTATTGAAAAATGGTAAAAGGTAAAAACAATTTTAAAAGGTACAAAAAAATTCATGATAATTTCTAGGTCACTGGACAACAGATCCGAATAAAAGTGAATGCAGATATTTATTGAAACGGTAAAAGGTACAAAAAATTTTAAAAGGTACAAAAAATTCATGATAATTTCTGAGTCCTTGGAAAACACACAGGAATAATGCATAAATATATATAAAATGTATAAAGTTATATAAAGATACTAATTGAAATGGTAAGAGGTACAAAAAATAGTAAAAGTACTAAAAATCATGATAATTTTGAGTCTTTGGAAGTCATAAGCGATTAACGTATAAAGAAAAATGTTCTAGAGAGAAAAATTTAATAAAACGGAAGAGAAAGAACGAAAAAATTACTAATCAGTGAAATGACAAAAATGTACAGAATTTTTATTGAGCAATGAAAAATAAAAAGACCAAAGTTTACAATATGAACTCAGCGTTAAAGTAAATGGAAGATCTGATATATCTAGTTTACCATATAAAGAAGTAAATGAAATATTAAACAGTATATAATGGGAAAGGGTATTAAAATAAGAATTTAATGGTCCTCCAACAGAACAGAGTGGATATTCTAGAAAATTCAATTAACATAATTACATTCATTTCCTCAAAAAGAAAACGTTAAATAAAAAATCAAAGTAAAACTGTAAATGTCCACTGAGTATTTAAATAGGTACGTGGAACATTGTGTGTCAAAATATTTATAAATATTCATGCCATAAAAAGTTTAACGAAATGAGTTTTACTTATAAAGTTGAAAATACACGTTTGACAGTTTTTTTTAATTTCAGTTATGACGGGAAGTCTCTTTTCAGGTTTATTGGAAACACACACACACACATATATAATATATAAATATATATAAATACTTGTTACAGAGAGAGAGAGAGAGAGAGAGAGAGAGAGAGAGAGAGAGAGAGAGAAATCATTCACCTCTCTCTCTCTACATATATGAGTCTATCATTCCTATTTAACTCACAAATAGACAGAAAACAATGAAAAAAAAACGATTAATATTCAGGAAAAATAAATGAACTCTTCACACAATGGTAAACCTAAAATAGTCTGCTTAAATCAAACCGGCCTTATGGCAATGCGCGCTCTTGCACCTTGCCAGCCCTTAAGTGATGAAAAGGTATTCAAAGTGAATAAGAGGTCTAATGTGCACCTCTCGTCACGGGACAACCAACCCAGCAGAAATAGTTGTTTGAATACTTTAAGGAATATATGCAAAATAGATCACTATAAACTAATGATAAATAGTTTTCAGGTACAAGTAAAAAGTACTGGATTTTTTTTTTATTATTTGATGTTCTGGCAAAAACGAAATGAAAATTAGTTATTCTGTAATGAATAAAAAAACACGTTCAAAGAGGACTAACAAATAATGTTATATGTTATCTTTATGACTTTCATCAAAATTTTTAAAAATGTTATTAATGTGTTGTCAACACCCAGATTTATGAAAAGTAAATATCAGAGTCGAAGTGGAATTATGCATGCAGTAATTATTGCATAAAAGCTTTAACACAATACGATATTATATACAAACATACATTTACATACACACACGCGCACACACACACACATATATATATATATATATATATATATATATATATATATATATATATATGTGTGTGTGTGTGTGTGAGTGTGAGTGTGTGTGTGGGTTTTGTGTATATGTAAATGTATGTTTGTATATAATGTTATATAGTGCTAAAGATTCTAAAGCTTTACATATATATATATATATATATATATATATATATATATATATATATATATATATATATATATATATATATATAAACATATATATAGACAGACAGATATATAGACTTGACAGATAGATATATAGATAGAAAGAGCCAGATATACATATATTTTTTTATTGTATAAACGTATTTGTAAACACAACCAATTCTGTACATACCTATACTTCACATGCTCCGAGAGGCTCTAAAATAGGAAACTAAGACAACACAAAACATTACAACATTTCACAGCAGAAGTTTTTCCTTTTCCTAACAATTCTATATATATATATATATATATATATATATATGTGCGTCTGTGTCGAGGAAGTAACGTCGTATGTTTTCAAATTGACAGCTTTATTTTCTTCGGCGAACTGCAGGTCGGATAGAGGACACAATCGTTCCCAACACTCTCTCTCTCTCTCTCTCTCTGCGAATATAAGGAAACATTCTCTCTCTCTCTCTCTCTCTCTCTCTCTCTCTCTCTCTCTCTCTCTCTCCTCAAATAGAAGGAAATATTCTCTCTCTGCAAATATAAAGAAACATTCTCTCTCTCTCTCTGCAAATACAAAAAAATATTATCTCTCTGCAAATATAAAGACACATTCTCTCTCTCTCTCTCTCTCTCTCTCTCTCTCTCTCTCTCTCTCTCTCTCTCTCTCTCTCTCTCTCTCTCTTGGCAAATATAAAAAAATATTCTCTGCAAATATAAATAAACATTCTCTCTCTCTCTCTCTCTCCAAATATAAGGAAACATCCCGTTTCTCTCTCTCTCTCTCTCTGTTTTGTCTCTCCTCTCCAGAGAGAGAGGGAGAGAGAGAGAGAGAGAGAGCGCGCACTATCTAGAGACGTCTGCAAAGCCAGAAGTAAACAGACGAGGAGCACAGGATTCCCATTTTAAAAGCTTTTGTGTCCCCAGCAAAGAGAGGGCAACGCACCATCTTTCAACGGCTATTTTCTAACCTGGGGTCGAAGGGAAGGGTCCTCTACCATTACACACAACGCACATACACACATACATACATACATACATACATACACACATACACAAAGGAAGAAGGAATGACTCTCAGTAATATTTTGGAGGGATTGCTGGTGTGAAAATCTAGGTATCTTTTCCCTCTTCACTACACTTACATAAACGCACACACACACACACACACATACATACACAAAGGAAGAAGGAACGAATCTCACCAGTATTTTGGAAGAAATGAATACCGGTTTCAAAATCTAGCCATTTCCTCCATCTTCAGAATTCCAGGGACCTTCTACCACCTACATGCTTTCCATTTCAGTACTGATATAAAGAATGGGATAAAGAAATATATTTATGAGAAACTGTTTTTAAATTTCACCATTCAACCAATGCACACAACTTTACTTCCCTAATACATATTGTATATTAACCTTTCCGCCTCAATGTTTTCCAATCAACGTTATGGCTCGCTAGACAATGTAGATTTTCCGAAGTCAATCTAATGCGGCTACGTAACTAAGCTTCTGAAGGAAAAACAATACAATTTAGTGATGTAAAGATAAAAAGTGCAACCAAAAGGATACGATTTTTCTACTTTTCACGAGACATTTTGCACTCTAAGAATCAATGCCTGCAGGAATATTATACTTTCTAAAAATAAAAATATACTAATTTAAGTTTGAAAAGTTAAGGGAGATACTTCATTGGTTTATTGTCTACCATCGCGTGCTACGAGAAAAATGCTAAAATCGTGTAACAAGACTCACTGAAAGTACTTGTGGAACTAATGCACGAGCATTCTGAAGTTCAATGCATTCACCGATTTTTCGTGGCTCACAAAATTCTTATCATCACCCTTGCCAGCTATAAGTTTTAAATATGACAACCAAACAGTACCATGATTGCCAAAACTGTACACGATCCAAGCCATTCACAATTTGTTATTATTATTATTATTATTATTATTATTATTATTATTATTATTATTATTATTATTATTCAGAAGATGAACCCAATTCATATGGAACCAGCCCACAGGGGCCAATGAACTTAAAATTCAAGCCTCCAAAGAATATAGTGCTCATCAGGAGTACGAGAAGGTAAAGGGAAATATAGAAAGAAGAGATCTCACTTATTTAAAAGAAAAAAAAATTAATAAACGGATAAAAAATTTATTAAAATGCAAGGAGAATAGCATCAGGGTAGTAATGCATTACATCTTCGCTTGAACTCTTGAAATTCCAATTACACGACATCCTCAGGGAGACTGTTCCACAGTCCAACAGTGTGAGGAATAAAGGACCTCTGGAACTTTGAAGTAGTTCGAGAACAAGGCGCAATCCAGGGAATCTCACATCAAATCGCAAGGGATGGCGAGAAAAAAGTTAAGTATACTTTAGTTTAACCAGACCACGGAGCTGATTAGCAGCTCTCCTAGAGAGGGCTGGCCCGAAGGATTAGACTTAGTTTACGTGGCTAAGAACCAATTGGTTACCTAGCAACGAGACCTACTGTTTATTGTGGAATCCGAACCACATTATACCGAGAAATGAATTTCTATCACCAGAAATAAATTCCTCTAATTCTTCATTGGCCGGCCTGAGAATCGAACGCGGAGCCTAGCAGAATGCTCTCCGAGTACGATACCGACCCGTCCAATAAGGAACAGGGATGGCCAGAGCTTGTGTATAGCGACAGGGAGGAGCCTTGTGTACCTTCGACCAAAATACACAAAAAAGGGGGGGGGGCTTTTGGAAGGCCAGGCACGAAGGACCAGCGGCTACTGAATTACAGAGCATTAGGAGAACCACCTCACGAAGGCGTTAGCATTACGACCGGAGCTCCAAGGACCTCATACACTTCGGACCACGAGGGAAAGTTCTCTTTTCTCCTTGTTGCGTTTTTCTTTTCTTGTTTCTTTAACTTGTGTGGAATAATCCAGAGTCTCTCTCTCTCTCTCTCTCTCTCTCTCTCTCTCTCTCTCTCTCTCTCTCTATATATATATATATATATATATATATATATATATATATATATATATATATATAAATATATATACAATACAAATTCATATACACTGTATATATCCTAGAAAACACAAATTCACATGTGTAAAAAATTATTACTTTCAAAGTATATACATATATATATATATATATATATATATATATATATATATGTATATATATATATATATATATATATATATATATATATATATATATATATATATATATATATATATATATGGATACATTATACAAATTATTTTCATTCTTGAAACTAACAGCAGCACACAGGCTACGCCGCTACGTTGCAAAAGAAGAAAAATAAACGTTGACGTAATCTACTTATGAATTTACATCAGAATAAATATCTAGCGACAGAGAAAGAGCCTCATTTTCATAATCTATTCTGTTTTCCTTTCTCTTTATCAAGGGTACAGCCAGTATATTTTTCAAATGTGTGTTTGCGTGGGGTGCTAAGTGTATTATTTTGGCCATTACATTAGATTTAATTTCAACAGCTCTGCAACTTCCCAGTAAATGTCGCTATTCGGTAAAGAAAACATTTGCGAAAGGTTTCTGCATACACATACATACAGACATACATACACACACATATATGTATATGTGCGTGTTTGTACATACACACACACACACACATATATATATATATATATGTTATATATATATATATATATATATATATATATATTATGTATTTATAGTTAAGCTCAAACATTCACAAAGTCGAAAAACAAAAAAATAATATTTAAGTATTAAAGATACGACATTAAACAAAAAAAAACCTCCATAACTTAAGCCCTTCGAAATAATAATAATAATAATAATAATAATAATAATAATAATAATAGTACCATTCAAACTATCCTCCAACAATAACAAAAATAACATGCATGCAATCATGACAGCTGTCAATGTAAAGACAACGCCTCTGTTTAAAAACAATACCACCGATATCAGCCCACCATTTACAAAGAAATCCCTAAAAACGCCTTTACACAGTTACGACTGAAGATCTAAAACAGCAAACCAGAGCAAATCCGCGGACTCCGTGTTTTCTTTGGCTCCCACTACACAAGGGAACGTTCTGTTTACCCTTTCTCCTGCGAGTTTCCTTTGGCAAATACCATACGTCTCCTCCTCCAAGTCCTGTCAGATGGCGTGTTGGTTTTGGGTCAGGCCCGTGCTTCCTTTTGGTAATTAATTTGTCGTGACCTACATTCGTTGTCTATTATAAATTATTAATTGGTCGTGACCTACATTCGGTGTTTATACATTTTTTAGTTTTCTGTAAAAGAAAACTACTGAAATGGCTATTTGCCTGTCCATCCACACTTTTTTGTCCGCCCTCAGGTCTTAAAAATTACTGAGGCTAGAGGGCTGCAAATCGGTGTGTTGATCATCCACCCTACAATCATCAAACATACCAAATTTCAGCTCTCTAGCCTTAGTAATTTTATTTTATTTAAGGTTAAAGTTAGCCAGGATCGTGAGTCTGGCACCGCTATAGGTGCCAATAACACAGGCCACCGCCTGGACATGGCTGAAAGTTTCATGGGCCGCGGATGAGAGTTTCATGAGCCGTGGCTGAGAGTTTCATACAGCAATATACGCTGTACAGAAAACTCGATTGCGCCAATGAAACTTCGGCGCATTTTTTAGTTGTTTTAATATGGAATACAATTTTATACCAGTGATTTTCGAAGGGCGTGCAATGGAGTTTATATTAGGACTGAGTAATGAGAAAATTTGTAAACCGGTTAAGTCGTATAATATTCTTGTAAAACTGATATAAAACACATAAGGAATAGTCCCTGAGACAATGTTAACCTGTGACCATCACTTACCATTATACGCGAGAATAAAAGAAGTACAAATTACTAAGTAAACAGCTGTGTGTATATATACACACACACACATATATATATATATATATGTATATATATATATATATATATATATATATATATATACTATATATATACTGTATATGTAATCGTTACAAACTGTCAAAAGAAAAGAACGAACGTTAGATCAAATACTGAACAGTTCTCAAATTTGTTATTAACTGGAATATTGTAAATTGACTGACTATGCCATACCAAACTTTCGAATCCAGATCACTCAGGACGGCCACAGTTTTAAAGCTCTCGAAATGCAGTTGTGCAAAAGTAAATCAAAAGAATTTTGGGGATCAAGGAAATTCTAGAGGAGAAAAGTGGAAAGTAATATTGGTGGCTGAAGTGACAAGAATTTGAGTTTTGAGTTCTTAGATTACTTGGTAGAGAATAAGTTGAGTTTGGTTGAGTTAAGGGAGTCAGTTTCTGAATTCTTGTGAGCATAAGGCGGAG
>NC_089753.1:49989428-49999428 GCF_040412425.1 Macrobrachium rosenbergii
GTACACAAACGCATATGTGCATCTGAGGACGTATATCTATCTCCCGATCATTGGGACTACTAATGACGAGTCTAATTACAACTTGGAAGGGTCATTAATGAAAAAAAATGCAAGAAACCGAGATTATTAGGGAATCAAGGAATGAGGTTGAAAAGGCATTGCCTTTTAAGTCAATATTTGTAATGGAGAAATACCTTTTGTATACATACACACATACATATGTATATGTATATATATATATATATATATATATATATATATATATATATATATATATATATAAATAAACATATATAAATACAGTATATATACATATATATACATATATACATATATATTTATAAAATCTACTGGTCACATTGTACCAGACACTCGTGTAATTGCAATAACCACAATGCCCTCTGTTAACTTCTCGACTTCTTCACACTTTTTGGATACGTTTGTCACTGCAAGGCCTTAGATCCAAATAGAAATAAATAAATAAATAAATACATTATATATACATATATTTATAAATCCCTAATCAATATTTCTCCATTTTTCCATAAACGCTTCGTCATTGGCTGCAATAAAAATCGGAGCCACTTGGAGCTAGAACGTGCTACGAATCTCGGAGGAGGCCGTGAATGGACGTTTAATATTCAAGAGTGCTGGGAGAGGTTTGGCTGGGCTGTAAGACTAACGAGACACGCGGCGGAAGATTAATAAATGGGTCTTACCTGTTGTACGTCAGTTTTTTTTTTTTTCCTTCTTAATTTACTTCAGATCATGATTTATTTTATGCTATTTATTCTGATTTTTTTTTTTATATTATTTCCTATTTATTTATTATTATATTTTTTCATACTTTTTCCTATTTTTATATATTTTATATGTTAACTATTGTTTACTGATATATTTTAGTATGTTTTGCTATTTATTTATTCCTATATTTTTTGAAGTTTTAATTACTGTTTATTTATTCTTATATTTTTGGACTTTTAATGACTATTTATTCTTATATTTTTCTACTTTTCCAATGCACTTACTCTTAATCATCATATTTATCCTTATATTTTCGTATTCTTTCTTGAAGTCAATTTTGTTCTGTTTTACTTCAATAATAGTTTTCCTTAATAGTTAAACTTCATTTCGTACCTTTATCTTATAGCGCTGGGTTAACTAAGTCATCTTCCCTTTGGTGTACCTGGTTAATTACAACAAGATTTATCAAATCTCCCTTCTCACACACATACACACACACAAATAAAGAATAAACATATTAATAAATAATTATACACGCTGCACAATCCACTTGATAAGAAATATAATTTCTACATACATTTATCGATCCGAATCGCCCGAGAGAAAAGGGAAAATGAAAGGAGAGCCTTTTACTTTGGCTGAATCTTCCATCAGCGTGATTCTTCAATCTCTCTCTCTCTCTCTCTCTCTCTCTCTCTCTCTCTCTCTCTCTCTCTCTCTCTCTCTCTCTCTCTCTCTCTCTCTCCTTCCCATTTGGGTAATAACTGTCCTTTTCAATCTCGCGTCCTCTCGTTTCCCCGTTAATGACCGTCCATATTTCCTTTCATTTTCATCTCCATTTCTTTACCCCTCATTCGCTATTAATGGCTGTCCAATTGACGATAAACCTCCGGCTATATTTCTCCCTCGGTCCTACTAATGAAACAATTTCCCCTGGTCTGGGGGTTGTTGGCAACCCTGCCAAAGTAACTCGATGCATTTTCGAGATTGTCTTGTGATAAATATAATAGTTCTCTCTAATCATTACTGTGATTTTTTCCTAATATTGTCATTTAGTACGATGGTCAAAAATATATATAAATAAATAATTGTTTTCTCTAACAATTACTACGATTTTTACTAATATTTTCATTCAACAAGATCATCAATTAATGAATAAATGAAAATGTTTTCTCTAACAATTACTAAGATTTTTACTAATATTTTCATTCAACAAGATCATCCATTAATGAATAAATGAAAAATGTTTTCTCTAACACTTACTACGATTTTTTACTAACGTTCTCATTCAGTATGGTTATCAAAAAATGAATAAATCAAAAATTGTCTGTCACTCATTATTTTGGCAAACTTCGTATGCCGACTCTATCATAATCGTTGTAAGATCCTGAAAGCCCTTTCATTGGTTTTTATAAAACTTTCAGTCTATTTTCCAGTGGCATTGTTAAATTCCATCCACAAATAGTGTTCCCATTTTTTGGGGGCTTCCCACAATTGCAAACACGACTTTTTTCGGTGAGCTTCTATTTTTTTTTTATTATTGTTATTTCTACAAAACATAACTGCCTCGAATTTTGTTCAACGAGTGTCCGAATTTCTCTCTACATCAGCCAACTCATGTAGGCACCAATACATCAATGTTTGAAAAATATAGTACATTATAATGTATTTAATGATTTGACATTGCGCTCCACAGCAAAATTTACAGCCATCTCCTCCTTTTCATTTACGCAACTGATTCTACAACATGACTTTTAATCTTTAAAAGTAACTAAGCCAATATTTTCAATTTCAAAGAGCGCAAGTATAGTAGCTTTCCTGTTCCATTCAGTAAGACAGGCAATTAAATTTACTGCTCAAAAACAGTTCATTTGGGAGATATGACAATTTTGTCCGTGCTATTTCCGTTACTCAGTACACCGCGACTATCATTCTAAATAATGTATCATTCATTATAAAGTGAGGCAGCTATGAATACATACAAACAAAAGAACACAGTCTGCAACGCAGTAAGCAACGTCCTGCCATGCATACTCTCAATGCAAAACAATTGCTCAACCAACCACAAGCAACAACAAGTAAAAAATGCGCCGAAGTTTCATCGGCGCAATCGAGTTTTCTGTACAGCGTATAATGCTGTATGAGCCCCTGCCCCCTTGATACTTTCAGCTACGACCCGGTGGTGGCCAGTCATATGCCGTTGCCGGACGCACGATTATGGCTAACTTTAAACTTAAATCAAAGAAAAAATCCTGAGGCTAGAGGGCTGCAATTTGGTACGTTTGATGATTGGGTGGTGTATGATCAACATATCAATTTGCAGCCCTCTAGCCTCAGTAGTTTTTAAGGTCTGAGGGCGGACAGAAAAACTGAGGTGCGGACGGACCGACAAAGCCATCTCAATAGTTTTCTTTTACAGATACCTAAAAAAAGTTTTTCCAAACAGGGGTAGCCTATCGAAAATATGGCGGCTTCAGGACAAAGCATCATGAAATGCCCGCCACCACACCACGCTCCTCGAAACCCCTCCCCCCCAAACCAAGCATAACAAAAGACCTCTTTGAGTGTAATGCCGCCTCGTATTAGAAACGGCAGGTTGGTCGCATTTGACACCAGGAGCAAAGAAAGCCTCACTGTTGCTCGAGGCTTTGAGTCTGTCCGGGAAAAGCTTCCGGGTGGGAGAGTCCTTGAAGAAGAAAAAGAGGAAAAAAAAAGTCCTTCAAAGGGGAGTTTACGCGACACAATCCCTTCACGAGAAATCTCCTAAGCATTTTCCCTTCTGAAACTAGTGTTATGAAGTCAATCTTATTTCAATCAGTCAATTTCCAATCGAGCAAATTGACGCATCAAATATAGATTGGCAACTCTTATCCCCTTTACAGAAATGAAAACAACTGGCTAAGTCTCAGATTCCTACTTCAACTTTTATTATGAAGTCAATTTTACGTCAATCAGTCAATTTCCAATCAAGCGAATTGACAGCATCAAAATAAAAATGGACAACATTTATCCCGGTCACAGACATGACAGCCAACGGTTAATTATCAGCTCCCTTATTAAACTATTATTATGAAATCCATGTTATGTCAATCAGTCAATTCCCAATTGAGCGAACTGACAGCATCAAATGTAAATGAGCAACATTTATCCCCGTCACAGTTGAAAGCAATTGCCCAATTTTATTCTCGGATTCCTTCTTCAACCATAATTATGAAGCCAATTTTACGTCAATCAGTCAGTTCCCAATCGAGAGAATTGACAGCATAAAATGAAAATGGACAACTTTTATCACCGCCACTGTTACAAGCAATCGGCCAATTCTATTCTCGGATTCCTACTTCAACTATAATTATGAAGTCCATTTTACGTCAATCAGTCAGTTCCCAAACGAGAGAACTGGCAACATCAAATATATATGGGCATCTTTTATCCCCGTCGCAGTTGAAAGCGATTGACTAATAAACTCATTTGGCAAATTAGCCCTACCGCCACAGAGAAGAACATAGCATCTTCAATCATACAGTTTTCATCTTATAATTTCTTGACATATTTAAAGTCCTTTCAATGATGATAATACATATACAGTACATTCGCACAAAGCCTTACCACACACATGCTTGGCTAATAAGCAAAATGTTAACGTTTTCATGATTGCATGAGTCCCTTTAGGTTGAAATATTACTGTGCAGTCTATCAACCTGAATGTGTGCGTGTATATACATACATACATACATATATATATATATATATATATATATATATATATATATATATATATATATATATATAATATATAATATATATAATAGGTAATATAACAACAGGTAAAGAGAGAGAGAGAGAGAGAGAGAGAGAGAGAGAGAGAGAGAGAGAGAGAGAGAGAGAGAGAGAGAGAGAGAGAGAATAAAATCAAGGAGGAAAAGCTAAATTAAATTTTTCCAAAAATAAGGATTAAATATGTCCCTTTCAAAGCATAAAAGGTATCCTATTAGAGATTATAAAAAGTCCATTTAGAGAAAGAGGAAATTAAGATATCCCAAGAAAACCAAGATATCCTATTAACCTTGAAGCTGGGAAACTCCCCAAAAAATATTCCTTTAAACGAACCGCTTCTTTGTCACGACGAATTACCAAAAGTCTTCCAAACAATTCGTCTCCCAGAATTCAAGTCCCAATGGTGACTTACGAATTTTATCTTTGAAGAATTTTTTCCCGACGGCAAGGCTTCGGTGAAGTTATCAGATTCCATACATAGAATCTGACATCTGGAGGAAAAGACATTGGGAAGAAACATTTGGGGGAAGAGAAACATTGGGAAGAAACATTTGGAGGAAAAAACACAAGGAAGAGAAACATGGGAAGAAACATTTAAAATTTTTTTAGGAAAAACATGGGGAAGAAACATTTTGAGGAAAAAACATGGGGAAGTAACATCTTGAAAAAAAAAAACCACGGGGAAGAAACATTTTGAGGGAAAAAATGTGGAAGAAACATTTTGAGGAAAAAAATTGGAAAGAAACATTTTGAGAAAAACCATGGTGAAGAAACATTTTGAGGAAGAAAACACTGGGAAGAAACATTACCTTGGAAACAAAAGGAATATGTTTCTGTCACTCTGGCTTTACACCATACGAATGGATGTAATGTTATCATATGGGTGGGCCTTCACATGTCACCTGTAATTTGTAGCTGTGTGAGAGAGAGAGAGAGAGAGAGAGATGCTCCAACTAAACAATCTGCCAATGGAAAATGACTCGCGCCTCGACAATCTATAATCATAAAACGCAAACACGTTTGGATAACGGAGAATGTGTGTGTGTGTGTGTGTGTGTGTGTGTGTGTGTGTGTGTGTGTGTGTGTGTGTGTGTGTGTGTGAGAGAGTGAGTGTGTGTGGAGAGAGAGAGAGAGAGAGAGAGAGAGAGAGAGAAATGCTCTAATAAAACAAGCTACCATAGGAAAATAACATCTATTCATGTATATATGAAAAAACGTAAAACACGTTTACATAAAATAAACAATTAATTATGATATTAACACAGGTTTACAGAAAGCGAAACAAAATTCATAAATTCTATTAAACCACAAAAAAAAAAACTAGACACAATTATAAACCCACCAAAAACGAACAAACCGAAATATATATACATACAAAACTCCACTAAAACCTACACACACATACACAGACGCGTAGAGAGAGAGAGAGAGAGAGAGAGAGAGAGAGAGAGAGAGAGAGAGAGAGAGAGAGAGAGAGAGAGAGAGAGAGAGAACTGCTGTTGACATTTCCTTGTGAGTTTTACCTCACTGGTCCCTGGTGCCTTTGAGGCTTTGCTCAGAAAAGTTTTAATTTCATTAGAGAAGTGAATTACTGAAGGGATATATTTACTCTTACTGAAGGAATATCTTTCTTCCAACTGAGGGAATGTGTTTCCCTTTACTGAAGGAACATGTTCCCCCTTACTGAAGGAATATGTTTAACCTTCAGAAGAATGTGTTTCCCTTTTCTGAAGGAATATGTTTCCCCTTACTGAAGGAATATGTTTTCCTTTACTGAATGAATGTATTTGCACTTACTGAAGAATATGTTTAACCTTACCGAAAGAATATATGCCCCCTTACGGAAGGAATACATTTCCCCCTTATGGAGGGAATAGATTCCCCCCCCTCACTGAAGGAATATGTTTCCCCTTCCACCCAGCATCACTTAGAGAGAAAAAGAGAGAGAGAGAAAGAAGATATATTAGGAGAAGCTTCGGGACGGTACATAACGTCACAATGGGCGGGACTTGGCGTCTCGACCCTTAGCTATATTAAAGACTTATCAACCACCTCTTATATAGCCATTATTTTGACAGGTACAATAGTTAATAAGTAAATAACGCCACGGCAATTATACATTAGTACGGTTTCCATTCATTGAATGACGCTACTTCATAATGATATATATACTGTATATATGTGTACAGTATATATATATATATATATATATATATATATATATATATATATATATATATATATATATATATATATATATATATATATATAATTGTAATAGCCACAATGCCCTCTTAACTTCTCGAATTCTTCGCGCTTTTTTGGATACGCTTGTCACTACACAGCCTTAAGATCCAAGTGCAAGAAACTGAAGTGGTTGTGATGTCCAGTCACGGGAGACAAGGACAGGTCGGCAACGTGACCTCCTTGTGATTATGGTGACACGTGGCTATTACAATTACAGATGTATCTGGATAAAGGCTTTGTAATGACAAGTAGATTGAAAACACACACAGAACACACACACACACATTACACACACACATATATCTATATATATATAGATATATATATATATATATATATATATATATATATATATATATATATATATATGTGTATATATATATATATACACATGTATGTATGTATGTATGTATGTATATATATATATATATATATATATATATATATATATATATATATATATATATATAGAGAGAGAGAGAGAGAGAGAGAGAGAGAGAGATGGACGATATTTACTCATAATTTCTGGCCATTCAGCACCATAATGAAAATTGCAAAAGGTCGTTTGATAGATTCCAGAAAAATGAGAGCAATCCCAAATCGACTGAGAAAAGGTGAAGCACAGAATAAGTAGGGCAATCTTTTTAAGCGAAGTATAGCATATGAGGACTTCCGCCCTGGGAATTCACATATAATCACGAATACGCACAAACATAAGTCGACTGACAAGTGTGAATCTCACTAAATCAGAAATGTATTGCCTTTAATACAAGAAGAAAATAAAAAAGGTTAGGCCCTTACTTACCAGCGCCTCTCGTGTGTTCAACTGGTTGTCATTCATGGTCAAGCTGAAAAGGAAAGAGAACTGATTATTAATATTATAATTGTTATTTAAATACAAAGCAGTTTTTATAACATGAAAAGCTATCTGACGAGCAAGCTAGCATCAGTTTCTAATGTCAACACGTAAGAAAATCAACAGCAAAAAAACTGGCAAATTAAATTAAATTTTTACATAAATACAAGGCTGAGCAATCTATCCGCTGACAGTTAAGTTTCTTCTCCCAGAAGTAACATTCCTATCTCTCTCAAAATCAACTAGATTGTTGCCAGTAAAGAGGTACACCATTGGTCAAATTTCCGTCAAATTCCACACGTAATTATTTAGGTAATTCTACTAACAAACAAATTAAACCGGACGCACAAAACCTAATTTTCTGAGGTAGAAACAGATGCTACATTAACTAAGTGTAGATTGTAAAGTATCTCTTGAGTGTAAGTTCAAAGGGATTCAAACGCAACACCTTTATGTTGGCTAAAGGTAAACTAATGTGTGTTTAAAGTCTGAGAATGTTAGCTTCAAGAGTTTTCAGTCAACTGAACGTGACCTGGGGAGACCAAGGTACTATACAGGTTATTCCCACCATTCACAATTGAAAGAAAGGATGCCACGTACATAAGTTAACCTTTGACATGGAAAACACCGCAACAATATACATCAACAAACAACGAATACAATCATTTTAAGCGACATCTCCCAACTCCACATTACCATATAACTGTCTAACCACGCTTAGTATTCTCTGTCTCCAACTCGCTTCTATAAAACAGCTCTTTATACGAGGCAATATTGCAGACTGGCGTAGCTTTCTCAAAAGGGACTCGAAATAAATGGATTGTAATAAAAGATACTCTGAATATCCCTTAACTTTATGGTTTCGTCTTGAAAGAAATACCTTCACTAGATTATGTTGTATATCACGATCTCAAAGAATTCATTCTATATTGTTTGCGCTGTTTGAAATACGCCAGATTCCTTTGTGATAAGATGTTTGCAAGGGATTAGAAGGGTCTTCTTATAATAAAACTGTCTCCCAAAGAACTTCTGTTTACTAATATACATCACACCTACTGCCTGTCTTTACAAGTTTACGGTACTAAATGAGAGAGAGAGAGAGAGAGAGAGAGAGAGAGAGAGAGAGAGAGAGAGAGAGAGAGAGAGAGAGAGAGAGAGAGAGAGCAAATCAATTTGGATCAAACGTGTAATACTTTTATAACAACTTACCCATTATCCCCTAGAAAGGTTCTACCTATCAGTATACTGTCTCACCGTTCTACGTTTAAAGTTTAAAATTATTCCTTTTTACTCGTAACTGGATGAAGGTGCCTTGATCCTCCCATCTAATACCGTCATTGTAGACATAACGACCGCATTATTTTCAATACATATTTTCCTAAAATCTAAAAATAAACAGAAATATGGAAGTAGAATGATTGCTATTTAGCCATTCGAATAATCTACACATCTTGGTCTTTTAATAATTCCAAAAGTGACTACTATCCATTTCAGGGACCGCGAGCCATCGTTTTTCTCAGACATCATTCAAACTAATTATTTGATCGAAAAGGTACTTTGCCAAAGTGTACAAGACACGTCCCGCTAATTTTAGGTAATATATTGTCAAATGGTTTTAGTTAGGCGTTTACTCTTAACTTACATGGTGTTGCCAAGCATCGCCAAACTGTATTCGAACTTCCCTTATCCCCATCCCGTCCCTCCTTCCCCTTCCCTTCCTCATCCTTCCCTCAACCCACTTTCCTGGCCTTCCCATCTCCGCCCTCCCTTTCCTGTCTATGGGGGATAACGGACGTTCGACTGCGTAGATTAGTCGTGCTGACTCAAGCGACTTTGCCTTTAAAAGTCAGGAGTAAACGCCTTAACTAACACCATTCGACGATGCGCTATTACCAAAAAATTAGACGGAGGTGCTTGTATACTATGTCAGAGTACCATTTCGATCAAATATTTAGTTTGAAAGATATTTGAGAAAAACGATGACTCGCGGTCCTTGAAATGGAAAGTAGTTATTAATTATTTCTACGTCAATAACTGCAAATTATCACTTGGGGATTTACAACGATAGCCTGCTGACAAATAATCCCATTTTATACTTTCCACCGTTCACTAGCAATGGTACGTAATGTCCCTACGGTCTGGACTTCCCATCTTGACCATCTCTTATATTATCGTCAGTATTTGAAGTTACTGGTATACTAAATAAGGAAAATGTTAATAATAGATAAGGAACCACATTACTGATAACACGGGCGATAAACAACAGTATATTATTTTTGATATTGATAATAAATGGGACATTAGTTTTCTATTGATAACACTTGGAACATTATTGAAGATGAATTTCTAGGCTGCAAACAGTCCGAAAAATAACGCTTA
>NC_089753.1:50004428-50021928 GCF_040412425.1 Macrobrachium rosenbergii
TAATAATAATAATAATAATAATAATAATACTTTTCAAATAAATTAATTACTTTCTTTCCGCAAAAACTTAAACATTTTCTAACAAGAACATCTGGCAACCTACAGTTAAGAAACCCCGTTAAGTCGGTCACGCCTAACCAGATCCTGGGGGCAACTACACAACACAAACGAAGAAAATACAAAGGAAAATAAAGAAGGGGTAATATAAGGCATAGAAATACACGATATTGGCGGCGGGGTGCGCCGCTGAAAAATGGTTCGAGTTCGTTCAATAGATATTCTCTATAACGAGGCCGCCGCAACTGTCGTACGTGACACGAGTTGCCAACGACTGAAAAAAACTTATGTCACAAGACTTTTCTTATGCAACAGTTTGGCTGGTGCCTTTAAAAAAAGTTATTATTATTATTATTAGTTTATTAAACCATACATAATAAAAGTTAATCAGATTCCTTTATGTAAACAAATATAGTCAGTAAACAGGTGAATGAACCTTGTCAGTTCCTGTGTGTGTATGTATGTATGCAAGTATATATATATATATATATATATATATATATATATATATATATATATATATATATATATATATATATATATATATATATATATATATATATATATATATATATTTATTTATTTGTGAATGTGTTTGAACGAAGGACTAAGACAACTCACAATACATCCTTAAGAACACTGACAATAGTGAATGCCTATAACCACTGTACAATGAGAGTAACAGCAGAAAAAATAATTTACTAAAAAATGTGAAATAGCTTCCGAAAAATGGTTAATTTTCCCAAGATCCTCTAAAAGGTGTTGGAAAACCTCTCTCAGAATTAGGGACCCTTTCATTCAGATAACGCCCTGGGCATAATGAGGTTATTAGACGATAAATCCTTTTTTAATTGGAGCTCTCTCTCTCTCTCTCTCTCTCTCTCTCTCTCTCTCTCTCTCTCTCTCTCTGTAAGGTTTCAGTTTTCCGGTACTGTTTAAAATTACTGTTCACTTCCTGCTGGTAACTGAAAAAACGGCCTCTAATATAATAATAATAATAATAATAATAATAATAATAATAATAATAATAATAATAATAATAAAATAATAATAATAATAATAATTTAAGAAGGAAGCAGACCCTCTCCTAAACAAATAATAATAATAATAATAATAATAATAATAATAATAATAAATAATAATTATTATTATTATTATAATTATATTATTATTACCCTTGAATCTCTTGTCATACTTACACAGGAATATTTCTACCTACACAGAAGTATTTCTATCTACACAAGAATATATTTATCTATACAATACAATGGTTATAGATATGTATTGACCGTTGTTGGTCATTACAGCCTATATGTTAAGTTCTATCCATTGCGAAGTATGTCGACGGAGGAAGTATGCAAAAGCTTCTTTGTGTACTTGAATGACTTTGGTGTAGCTATGACAGTCATTCTTGATAATGGTGCTGAATTCACCTCATACAAATTTAGACAATTATGCCATCAACATGAGATAAATGCTGATTATATTACCCTCTATCATCCATCAGGAAACAGCGTCATTGAAAGAATGCACAGAACCATGAAAACGGTACTAAATGTAATGTGTAAGGGACATCCTTATCAATGGCCTAAGCACGTAGGTGAAACAGCGTGTGCTCCATTCTGCTGTACATAACACTCTTCGTGAACAACCTTATAATGTATTTTTCTCCCGTAGAGCACCGAGACAAGTGACTAGTGTGTTACCCACAATTACTGCTGATGTAGAACTCAGCCATTGCAAAAGCTCTTGAAATAATTCAGAAAGCTCATAGAGAGATGGCCAAAAAGTATCGCGCAATAGCCAATCAAAAGAGGAAAAATGAGAAAGTAGATGAAAACACTCTTTTATGAGTTAAAAATGAAATTGTGATTCCTAGCAATAGTAAGAAACTAAACCCCAGATGGCGTGGGCATTATGTACTAACGAAAGTATTTAAAGAAGGTGGTAAATATGAATTGAAAAACATAATCGAACGTGCTGCTAAGTAAAACCCTTTGTAGAACAAGAACAGTGGTTAGTAAAAATGCAGGAAGTGGACATTATCACTCCTGATGTAGAGAATGAAAGAGTACAAACACGAGGTGCTGGTAATATTGCTTCTCCCTCTAGGTTAATTGAAGAAATTTGAGATCACTGTATTTTTTATTCTTTACTGTGTATTTTTGTGTTTCCTAAGATGAATATTTTTTGAGTTTGCACACTTTACATGATTTTATATATGTAAACATATCAATTTCCGAGTATACATCCTTGTATACTGTATTCATAGATTATGGATCTGATAATGACACTGCTTGTTTTGTGTACAAGGAACTTGTACTCAGTTGAGTTTTGTATGAAGAGTAACCCGTCCAAAAACTTTACAAACTTTGGTCGAGTTGTTCCAGTTGTGTGGCTGATGTGTAAGTTAGTCATTAAGATGCTTTAAGAGGTATATTACCTTCAAAGGACAGTTTTTCCTGCTTATGGTTATTGAGTGAATGAGACTGAATAACGGTATGAGCGATTGTTTGTAAGAAAAATGATCATAAGTGATTGATTATACCCCTAATGAGGAGTGACTAGATCTTACCTGAATTTGAGGTCACTCTTACATAAGCGTTTAGCTTGGTGAAGTTATGAGGATGGTTAGGTAAAAACGCGCCTTGATATGCTCTGTGTTCTGTTAGCAGACCTTGCTGATCAAATGTTGCAGCTTATAGTTGAGAGGTAGGAAGTATCTGCTGCTTGCAAGACCTGTATTGTTACTATTGGATTTATAGTCTACTCTAGATGTTGTAGTTAAGGGAACTGGTAGTCCTTAATAAATGAAAACCAATTTCCGTGGAGGTAAAGTGGTATATTGATGGAAATCCTTCGTTTAAACTAATGGCAATGCCCTTGATAATTGGTGGAATGGAAAAACGAATTGGTTTTCATCTTATCAAGACGTTAAGTTAACCACTCGAAGTTCAGGTTGTCTATGATCGAGTGTGTGCATATAAGTGCGTAAATGTAACCAAGTGCGTAGTTGCGTAAGCTCAAATCGCACTGTTCGAGACGCGTACGACATCGCGAGAGGGGAAAGAAATGTAGTTCCCCTTGTTTTCCTTTGAAATGCCATGTTTCTCCCTTGTAAAAGATATGCACTTGTCTTAGTTGATAATGGACATGTTGCCATAATAACACTTAATGGTGTTCCCTTGTATTTTTACCTTGATGTAACATCAAATTACCAAAAATTGTTATGGTACTTTTACATACGTTGCACCATGTTGAGCTTGCATGTGGTTGCAATTGTACCTCTGTCCGTAGGCTAAGATGTGCGATAGTCTTCCGTAAGTTTATGAAAATGTCAATTCTTGAGTTAAATGCAACTTATGCATGTAAAGCCAGGCTAGCTGTGCTGTGTAACAGTTAAGTTAGGCATGAGTGCAGTATAGCCTAGGCTAAGGACTGCATGCTGTTTGGCACACAATGGCTGTCTTCTTCTTCTTTTAACGTGCCTTTTTCCCATTTGCATGGGGTCAGCACGATGCCTTCTCTTTGAAGGACTCTGATTGGCTTTGGGGTAAACTTTGTAGTCTCGATCGGCTGCCCTGCCTTTCATCGCTTAGACCCTGGTAGCGTATGTACATGTACTGTACCAGTCACCAGCGCCCTTTCTCCCAGCAGCGAGGAGACGTTGCTTGGTTAGGTCGACAGTTGAGACATGTGAGGTGTCTGTTATGTTTTTAGAAGATATTGGAGTGGCTTTGTTTGTATTGGCACACTATGGCTGTCCTAAATGAAATTTGTTATTACAGGAACCCTGTATAGGAACCAGTATAAGAAACAGCTTAGGAACCAGTATAGGAACCAATTTAGGAACCGGTATAGGAACCAGTACAAGAACCAGTTTAGGAACCAGTATAAGAACCAGTTTAGGAACCAGTATAAGAACCAGTTCTAGAAGGAGCAATTACGGAAAGAATACAACTACGAGTAAGTTGCTTTCACAACGTATCCAGCTGCTGTTACAAACCAGGAAATATTAAAGAAACCGCGGGAGTCAGACTTTCCATTCTTCAACCTTAACCTCAGCATGCAGATTCGTCCGTCTTCGACGTCAAGTACCAGTTCCAGCTAAGAACAGGCCTAACATTATCATGTGGTACACTTTTATTAGCTTAGGCAAGGCTTGAATTGTTATGTATAGTCTTAATTACTCGTCCGAAAATGAATAGTAGCCTCCGAATGTGAATCAGGACAATTGAAAGATCAATACACAGTAGCCCAAGTAGCAATAACATTATATATGGAGGAAGGTACTGGAAGATAAAGGATTAAAGATCAGCAGAAAGAAGACTAAATACTTAAGACGTAATGAAGATCAAAACTTCCAGATCAGTATGGAAGGGAAAGAGTTGAACCTAGTAGATAAATTTAGGTATCTTGGTTCAACAGTAGCTGGTGATGGAAATTTGGATGTAGAAATTACACACACAGTGCAGGCTGGATGAAAAAATTGGAGAGAGATGTTAGGTGACTTGTGTGACCGCAGAATCACCACCAAGGTTAAAGGAAGTGTATAAGACAGTAGTGCGACCAGCTTTGATATATGGAGCAGAAGCATGGCCGGTAAAGAGTGTGCAGGAGAAGAAATTAGATGCGGCAGAGATGAAAATGCTCAGATGGATGTGAGAAGTAACAAAAATGAACAGGATCAAGAGTGACAAAATAAAGAGGAACTATCAAAGTCGTAGAACTATCAAAGAAGGGCCAGGAAAGAAGACTGCAGTGGTATGGCCATGTGATGAGAAGGGATGAGACATATGTACGGATGAGAGTAATGCAGATGGAGGTGTCTGGTGGGAGAGCGAGAAGAAGATCCGAAGCGAGGTGGATGGATGTAGTTAGAGAAGACCTGAAAGACAAACAATTGTCAGAGGACGCTGTGTTTGACCGAGCCAGGTGGAGGAAAGCTATCAGAAACATCGACCCCACATAGAGCTGGGAAAAGATGCATAGAAAGAAGACAATATAATAAATAATATAAGCAGTATTAAGACGCCCCCCCAAAATTTTTTGAAAAAATTCTGCAAAAAAAATCCAGATTTTGTTAACTTGCAATACATTAATTGTCACATATCCAATATGATATAAGCAAATACAGCGAGGTATAAAATTATCACTGGTCACTTTATTTGATTTTAATGTCGATAAAATATGTTTTTATTGCGCTCGCTCATTTGCAGAGGAAAGAACGCTTATTGCAAGCAATGAATGGGCCCTTTATTTAAGCCCTAATTGCTTGCATTGTTTCTTTGATGAGCTAGGGAATTGTCTTCAATGCCTTCATCACATAACATTGTTTCTCTACTGATCAATTTATTTCTTTACAGTGCAACTCGTTCATTGTATAAATTACCCTATTATTATTATTATTATTATTATTATTATTATTATTATTATTATTATTATTATTATTATTATTATTATTCAGAAGATGAACCCTATCCATATGGACAAGCCCACCACAGGGGTCATAGATATGAAATTTAAGCTTCCAAAGAATATTATGCTGTTCATTAGTAAGAAGTAACAGAAGGTAATGGGAACTATAGAAAGAAGAGATCACTTACTAAAAAAGGAAAAACTAAATTAACAAATTAATAAACATACAGAAATAATAGTGCTTGCATTTCAGTCAAAGAGCAAGCGTTTCTCTTATGCTTCATATTAATAATTTACGTACATTTTTATGTTTATTAATTAATCTGTTAATTTATTTTTTCTTTTATAATGCCACATTTCTTATTTCTGTATTTCCTATTACCTTATGTTACTTCTTTCAATTGAACACTGTAATATTCTTTGGAAGTTTTAATTTCAAGTCAGTGGCGCCAGTTGACTTGTTCCATATGAATATGGTTCATCTGCAAATAATAATAATAATAATAATAATAATAATAATAATAATAATAATAATAATAATAATAATAATAATAATAATAGTATGCGCCTACGCCTACAGGAAGAGATCATGTAGAGATAACAGGGAAAATGTTGCATAATAATAATAATAATAATAATAATAATAATAATAATAATAATAATAATAATAATATACGGCTTCAAAAACAGAACCTATCAACATAACAGGGAAAATGTTGAATAATAATAATAATAATAATAATAATAATAATAATAATAATAATAATAATAATAATAATTACTAGTATAAGACCACAGTAACAGAACATGTCAAGATAACAAGCGAAATATTTACAATTATTCCAATAAACTGCCTCTGACATAGCTTTTCATCTCTCGCAAGCAGGCGCCTAATATAACAGCCGTCATACGCAGCAAGAATCGGCAGTCTTCATCACGGCACAAAGAAATAAATATCTATCAAGCACAGACGCCATGCAAGCAAGCAGAGCCATGAGATATAAATACGCACGAGGCAGGCAAACGGAGCAAAAGAAGAAGAAGAAGAAGAAGAAGAAGAAACAAGCGAGCATCAAGCCGGGATGATAGTTCCACTTCCAGCGTCATTGAGTGGGATCTAATTAGCAACTGCTCCCCAGGAGGGTAAAGCGGAGGAAGAGGAAGAAAAAGAAGAGGAAGAGGAGGAGGAGGAGGAGGAGGAATAATTATGAGGAGAAGAAGAAGAAAAAGGGGAGGTGGAGGGGGAAGAAGAAGAAGAAAAAGAGGAGGAGGAGGAGGAGGAGGAGGAGGAGGAGGAGGAGGAGGTCCTCCTCCAGAGCTGAAAGTGTCTCAAAAGCTCGAAATGAATACTTGAGGGCGCACTCTCGAGTAGGAGCTGTTGCACGTCGTCCTCAGAGAGCATGAAAGAAGCCGTCCGTCTTTTATCTGAGGTCTTACGGTAGAATTTAAATGGTGAGAGAGAGAGAGAGAGAGAGAGAGAGAGAGAGAGAGAGAGAGAGAGAGAGAGAGAGAGAGAGATTAATCTTTTTTTCTATAAAAAGAAGGTACAATAAACGAAACAAATATATATCTGACGAGAGAGAGAGAGAGAGAGAGAGAGAGAGAAATGATCTCATTGCTATAAAAATAATGCAAAATAAACGGGAAAACATAAACCGCAAAACAACGAAAAACTTTGGAAACAAAAATAAAAAAAGTAAATTTGCATATTTATCAAAATGCATTTACTGGGGAGGAAGAAATATATCTTTCACGTGAGAAGAAACAAACCAAATTGGATTTCAATCATGACAAGCGTAACACATAAATCTGTCACTAAACGCTTTGTTTCCTCTATGGTAAAGATATATGGCTACACTTCTTGTTTAGTTTTCATTTTTCTTTCCGTTTAGTTAGTTCTACTTATTTATCAAATTAATTTGTTTTATTGGTTATTTATATTGTACAATGAGTTGTTGTTATTATTTAAAATACTTTACTTTTTTGTTGATCCATATAATACGCATTATCAACCTCAACAATACTGCTCTCATATTTGAGATGTCAGTTGACTTAAAGCAACCAATCAATATGTTTTCATTCTCAATTCGAATTCGATTACGCGGACACACATTTATCAATGACCCAGCTCTTCAGTTTACTTTAGAGTCACTTTTTATTCGTAGGCCTATAGGTGGCCGAAGGCTCGCTCTTCTTCAGGTACAATTTTGGCCACTGTTCCATTGTGCTTGACCTATGGCATTCTGGAGAATGGAGTGAGTTTCTCCTCTGCTCAAGTGGCCTCACAAGCTATTCCATCATTCATTATCTATGGCAAAGAGGCTGGCTTTGATCTGATCTGTTTGTCTGTTGGCATGATTCTGCAAAAGGTGTTGCATGGATTTATACGAAACTTTCACGCGAGTTGGGTCTCATGACTGCCAACAAGTGATTCAGTTTTGAGACAGATGGGACCTTTTGAAGAGGCGGGGGGAGGCGAAATATTCAGCTTTGGCGGAAGGTTGCTGGGTCCAAACTGCTCAGTTCAGTGGTTCTTCTCCACAGGGCTATGGAATTCCTAACTTGCATTTCTTCCTTCCTTTACAACGAACATTTTTTCCTTTTCTCTGTCTCTCCTCTTTTGGGCATTACTCGATAAGGACGTTGCTTTGCCCTTCCTTCCTATCTTACAAAAATCACCGAACCTAAATATCTCAAAGTAAGAGATTTGGAAACAAGGCGCAATAACAGATAAAAAGCACCAGAGGAAATTCTCTATTTTCTCATAATAAAAGTCCAAAGAGAATGGAAAATGCTGCGCTGACTGGCGCCGCTGATGTATAAATTTCAGCACACAGCGAGGGCCAGAGAGAGAGAATATCTAAGCATAAGCCAAGCACTCAAAGACACAAGGTTATATTACAGTCCGACTGAACAAATTCTATCATTCAGCAGAGCAAATCTGAGACTCATCCCATTCAATTGGAAAACTAAGGGGCCACGGACTTGATAGTGAAGCTTCCAAAGAATATGGTGTTAATTAGAAAGAAGAAATTGTACATAAAAGTGTTCAGACGCCGAACCCATATCAAAAGATATCTCTAATTCTAAAAATATAACAAAACACCAACTTATCAAACGTACAAAGAATGAGAAGTCCAGGAAAGGGTCCCATGACTGATAAAATCGACAATTTTTCACAAAAGATCGTAAAATCCTTACGATACTTAGCCAATGAAAAGACACCGCCACTGACGATAAATGATCTCTTTATTCTGAATCGTTACCAATGCTCTCCTACGCTCTGGCGATGGGTCTAAGTAACTTATGGTGTGGAATTCTTCCCAGAAGCCTCTGGCACCTGACGTTTTATCTTAATGTGAAGATTACACTGGGAAGAAAATCCAGTTTGACAAATGCGATTCTTCCCCTGAAATGGGCGCCTCTATTTGTCAGCGGTAATTCATATGGATGAATTTCGGGTTGCTGGAAACATTCCAAGATAGGAAGGGTCTCTCTCTCTCTCTCTCTCTCTCTCTCTCTCTCTCTCTCCGGAGGAGGAGGAGGAGGAGGAGGAGGAGGAGGAGGAAGAGGAGGAGGATCGGAAGTGGGTCACATTTAAGAAACTGCATTACTGCATAAAGGGAAAAGCCATTTATTAGTGAAATCAAAATATGTGTTAACCCCAAGGCTGCTCTCTCTCTCTCTCTCTCTCTCTCTCTCTCTCTCTCTCTCTCTCTCTCTCCAGAGAAGGGAATTGGGGGACATTAGTAAAATGCATAACGAGAAGGGAACTGGGTGACATTTAGTAAAATGCAAGTAAAACGACATTGTTGGAGAAGTCAAAATACTTGTTTACCCTAAGGCTGCTGTCTCTCTCTCTCTCTCTCTCTCTCTCTCTCTCTCTCTCTCTCTCTCTCCGGGGAATAGGAACTGAGTCACATTTAGGAACTGCAAAACGTGAAGATAAAATATAAGTGAAATCAAATTATGTTTACCTTGACGTTGATGTCTGAGACTTAAGACTGACAGACAAATTTGGTTTAACAAACTGTCATCATATCATAAGATTCTTCGTTGGACTGGTCGGTACCGTTCTCGGCTAGCACTCTGCAGGGACCGAGTTCGAATCTTCCGCCGGCCAATGAAGAATGAGAGGAATATATTTCTGGTGGTAGAAATTAATTTCTCGGTATAATGTGGTTCGGATTCCACAATAAGCTGTAGGTCCCGTTGCTAGGTAACCAATTGGTTCTTAGCCACGTAAAATAAGTCTAATCCTTCGGGCCGGCCCTAGGAGAGCTGTTAATCAGCTCAGTGGCCTGGTTAAAGTAAGGTATACTTTACTTATCAGCGATGATAACACAGCTTGCCAAGGACTGAAGGTAAAGGTTTATGCATAACAGTTACTTAAATTTAAGTCATGCAGATTCCAACTGAGTAACTTTGAAACTAAACAAGTAGAGGCATTCCTCTTTTAGATTTACATATCTGCTTTCTTTCCTCTGAGACCGTTTATGGGAAGTAAATGGACATGAGCATAAAAATGATTAATTCATTATGAGTCATTTGGGTAGAGATGGGAGAGAGTGGAAGGAGGAAAGGGGCGGAATAGAAAATAGAGTAGAGAGGGAAAGAGAAGGGGAGGAAAATTAAGAGAGTTAAGGGAGAGAAATTGCTCTTCTTTTTTTTTCCAAGGGTCTGCAGTTAATCAAGCCAAAAGGTGAAGTTCAAGATAATCTCAATTTTATTAATGCAGAGAGAGAGAGAGAGAGAGAGAGAGAGAGAGAGAGAGAGAGAGAGAGAGAGAGAGAGAGAGAGAGAGAATTCAAAATTATCTCAACTTTATTAATTTCGGCCAAAGAATTGAGTAATTTTCTTCTCTAGTGTTGCATAAATAATTATTCCATTCAAAGAAAAATCACAAGAGAGAGAGAGAGAGAGAGAGAGAGAGAGAGATTATCTCAACTTTATTATGCCGGCCAAAGAATTGAGTGTAATTTTCTTCTCTAGTGTTGAAAAATAATTGTCCCATTTAGAGAAAATATCATAGAGAGAGAGAGAGAGAGAGAGAGAGAGAGAGAGAGAGAGAGAGAGAGAGAGAGAGAGAGAGAGAGAGAGAGAGAGACTAAAAATAAAAATAAAACACAATTCTCATGCGCACCTTATCACACCTCTTTCTTAAAAAGAAAAACAAGGAAGTTTTACCAAATGACCAACTCGTGTGTATTCAATCAGATCTCCCCTCCGCAACAAACCTCTTTTATAAAGCAACCAATCCCGCCACTTCAATTCCTATTGCAGCTTCATCATAAACCCCATTCTACCAATTATCATCCTCCCACTCCATATCAAATACATATCCTAAATCCTGTTTATCCTTATTTATCCTTTTAACTGAGGATTATTTTTTTTTATCCTCGCTACACGGTAATCGTGTTACGCCAATTCAAATCTTCCCTTTTTTTTATCCATAATAGGAAAGGTTCCTTTTCAACATTCAATTTCTCTTGGGTTCTGGTTGTGTTTGCTTCATTCTTTTACAAGACAAAAAGAAATGAAAGATAATCGACATACAAGACAAGAGAAATTTAGACGATAAACAGTGGAAATCAACCCCTTCCTACCAAACGCCAGCCAAAAGATTTTTTTTTTTTTAAACAGCACCCTTCCCAGCTAAGGAATGTGACGTATTGATAACCAATATGAAAGAAAACGGGAAGAAGATTGAGACGTTTGCTTCCCATTTTTTCTTTTTCTTTTGCCGTTTTCGTTTTCGCCCGATCAACCTCTTCTTCTTTCCTTTTAACGCAGCGATGCGGAGACTGTGACGGGATTCCTGGAAGGGAACAATTACAAGAGTTCGCTTCAAAGTTTTCCCTTTCGCCGGTCATAATTCATAGAGAGAGAGAGAGAGAGAGAGAGAGAGAGAGAGAGAGAGAGAGAAGATGGCTCTTCATTTTCACGGTTCGATGGTTGCCATGTACAGTATTTCTAAGATGAAATACTTTCATTACAAGAAAGACAACCCAAATACATTTGACACGTCCATACCCAGTCTCTGTAATAATGATCAATTTACAGGTATGAAATGAAATAAGACTTTATAAGGTCTCTAATGAAAGTTGAAATGATGTATTGCTTAATGAAATAAAATTGGCAAATATTATTTCTCTTTGGGCCAGAACCTGGAAAAACCATATCTATACACACTCATATGTATATATATATGCATGTATACACACACAAACACACACACATATATATATATATGTATATATATATAATCATATACTATATAACTTATAGAGAATTAATTTGAAATCGTGTATCACATTACTGAGTTAATCAAAAGAGGAATATGCTGAATCTATTCTCCTGAGAGATATATATATATATATATATATATATATATATATATATATATATATATATATATATATATATATATATATATATATATATATAGTTGATCAAAAGAGGAATATGCTGAATCTATTATCCTACGAGATATAATATGCATATATATATACATATATGTATATATAATATATATAGTATATATTTATATATATACATGATATATATATATGTATATATAGTATATATTTATTTATATATATACACGATATATATGTGTATATATATATTTTAATAATCTTACAATAGATTTATTTAAGTAATGGTGAATGTGGATTTATGCTCTCAAATGGTAAACACGCGCTTCTTTAAGCATGGAATTTTGTACAGATGTTTGTGCATGGAAGAAGGGAATAGTACATGCTAGAGACTTATGGGAATTAATTTGAAATCGTGGATCACATTACTGAGTTAATCAAAAGAGGAATATGTTGAATTTATTGTTCTGCGATATATATATATATATATATATATATATATATATATATATATATATATATATATATATATATATATATCGTGGATCACATAATGTGACCCACGATTTCAAATTAATTCCCATAAGTCTCTAGCATGTACTATTCCCTTCTTCTATGCACAAACATCTGTACAAAATTCCATGCTTAAAGAAGCGCGTGTTTACCATTTGAGAGAATACATCCACATTCACCATTACTAAATAAATAAATCTATTGTAAGATTACTGACAGTCAGTGTTACAGGAACATAACACAAGTTCCCTTCCCTTATGGAATAGATTATAAAATTTAGGCCAAAGGTCAAGCGCTGGTACCTATGAGGTCATTCGGCGCTGAAAGGGAAATTGAGAGTGAAAAGATTTGAAAGGTGTAACAGGAGGAGGACCCCGCAGTTGTCCTGTGAAACAAGTGTTTAGGATAGGGTTGAGAAAAGTAAGATGGAAGAAAAAGAACATGAATGGAGGTACAGTGAAAGAATTGAAAGGGTTTGCAGCAAAGAGCCGAAGGGACGCTGCAAAGAACCTTAAGTAACGCCTACTTCGAGTTCTTTGCAGCATCCCTTCGGTCCCTAGCTGTAATCCCTTTCATTCTTTTTATTGTACCTCCGGTCATATTCCCTTTCATTACTCAAGATTCTTTGCAGCATCCCTTCGGCCCCTATCTGCCACCCCATTTCATTCCTTTAGCTACACCTCAGTTCATATTCTCATTCTTCCATCTGACTTTCCTTGACGCAACTCCGGGTAAGCCGACCTCCGAGTTATGACCGTGTCAGCAAGAAAGAAGCTTCTTTCTTGTGAAGTGCCTTATCCTCTTCTCTTTTTAGCGTTCACCATCTGGCACTGCCGTGGAAAAATGTCTGGAAGACAATTCCCCGCCAGACTGACTGTCTCGGGAGGAGGGGGGAGGGGGGGATTCTATACATGGTAAAGCATCTTCCCAAAACTTCATAAGCTACAATCTTATTTCGCTTCCATTCGGGGTGCAAGAAACTCTCCGACTGCTTTGTAGGTAACTTTCTTTTTTAATTTTTTTTTCTACTGCTCGTGTTGTTTTACAGAATACTGTTACATATTAGGGTAAACATAATTGTTTACGTAATATATACGTTTATTATACAGTCACTAAATTGATGATAAACAATGTAAACGTTTTACACATAAATAAGTCATACTTTTTTTAACAACTTGCATTTAACTCTCTCTCTCTCTCTCTCTCTCTCTCTCTCTCTCTCTCTCTCTCTCTCTCTCTTTTTATATATATATATATATATATATATATATATATATATATATATTTATATATATATATATTATATATTTATACATACATACATATATGCGGTACGTATGTTTCATATATATAGAAATAATCAACACACAATCACGGGTGGAACGGAAATAAATTTCTGGCTCACATAGGGATCGAACCAAGGTCTTTATGACTTGCGTGGTTCAGTTGGCAGCGACCTTGCCTTTCAACAGAAAGACCTTGGTTCGATCCCGATGAGAATAAGAAATCTATATATATACACATACATATACATGAGCCATCGAGGCTCTCTCTATATGTCTATATATATATATATATATATATATATATATATATATATATATATATATATATATATCTAGAAAGAGAGAGAGAGAATCTCGCATCGCAGTGAGAATACATAAAATACCGTATTCTGTAAGAGATGAAAGAGGCAAGGCCATCAGAGTGCTGACATCTAGTATATATATATATATATATATATATATATATATATATATATATATATATATATATATATATATATTATATATACATACTGTATATATATAGAGTCAAAAGCAACAATTTGCATTCCAGGAGTACATTACGCTGGAAAGTCCGTTAAACTAATGAATAACGTGTCAGCTGAGTTAATCCATATACAGAAAATTATAACCAACTTTCTCATGTAACACAGAAATATATATATATATATATATATATATATATCCATATATATATATATATATATATATATATATAGTATATATATATATATATATATATATATATATATATATATATATATATATATATATATATATATATATGACTCAACCCATTCAATTGCAGTAGTCTTCATCTTCACGTGTCTGTTCCCTAACCATTTTTTTATATTTTTAAAGTGGAAATGGATTTGAGAGAGAGAGAGAGAGAGAGAGAGAGAGAGAGAGAGAGAGAGAGAGAGAGAGAGAGAGAGTTGACCCATTTAATTGCAATAGCTTTCATCTTAACGTGTCTGTCTCCTAAAATGTTTTCTCTTTTTCAAATGAAAATGGACTGTGAGAGAGAGAGAGGGAGAGAGACTTTACTGGCTGTTCTATAAGCAAGAGTCCGTGCTGGCATAATACCAGCTTAATCACAAATAAAAACAACAACAAGAGAGAGAGAGAGAGAGAGAGAGAGAGAGAGAGAGAGAGAGAGAGAGAGAGAGAGAGAGAGAGAGAGAGAGAGAGATTCCAAGACTGGAATTTTCGTTGGAAATATATTCGCAAAATGGAGCTCTAAATTAACGAGCTTTATCATTTCAAAATACTGTAATGGGCTAGTATTATCTGAATTAAAGGTATATGGATTTATTCCAGAGTTAATGAAAAATGAAAATATTTTCTTTAGCCAAGTGAGTAAGCTTACTTTCTCCTCTTCCTAATATTCTTCGAGATTCCTTTCATGAAGTGTATAATTCTGAATATTCATATGTTTTGTTTTGTTCGGACACTAAATAAGCCACACGACAAAAACAGTAAATTTATATAAATTAAAAAATGGAAATATTTTCCTTAGGCGACTGAATACGATTACTCGTATGCATGATATTCTTCGAGACTCCTGTAATAAAGGTGCATTACCATAAATATTCATACTTTTTACTCATACATTAAGTAAACCACACGACAAATATAAAAAAATTAAGCAATGTCATCTTGAAGTGATGTATTTTTATCTGAACTTATTACGAAGCCTCAAAGATTATTAAACTATCCATTACAGCCCAAGTGGCCTTTAAAAACGAGAGGGGTCATTAAACTAATTACAAACACAAGGGAGGTTATTAAGCTATCAGCTCAAAACAACTTGTGGTTCATTAAATGCAATTAAAAACTAACCACAGCTTTCTGAATCAGTTTGGATTAGTCTTTTAGACTGCCTGTGACAAAGCACTGAAAGCTGTTTGAACTTCAATGAAAAAAAACTTCAAGCTCTGACTGACATTTGAACAAAACTACAACAAAATATTACATAACAACCCTGAGTAAAGGTGCGTCCATCCAGCAGTAATACAGGTCACCAACATGTCACCAACTTCCTTCACACACACACACACACACACCACAAACAGGTAGAATTAAATTTGTCTGAATATAAAAAAAAATCCACATTCTGACTAAAATTTAAACAAAACTTTACCAAAAGATATGACATAACAAGCCAGAGTAAGAATGCGTCCATCCTTCAGTAAGACATGTCATCAACAAGTCGACAACATATCCTACATACAAACCACAAACAGATAAAAATACAAGTTGCTTGAATACTTACAAAAAAACTCAACCCTCTGCAATGTAACAAACTAGAGCATGGGTGCGTACTTCCTACTGCAATACATATCATCAAGATGTCAACAACTTATCACCCCCACACACACACACACACACACACACACACACACACACACACACACACACACACACACACACACACACTACAAAGAGGTAGAACGCAAGTTGCTTGAATATTAATAGAAAAAAAAAAAACTCCACACTCTAACTAAAATTTGAACAAAACTGTACCAAAAGATGTGACGCAACAAGCTAGAGTAAGGGTGCGTCCATCCTGCAGTAATACATGTCATTAATACGTCGGCAACTTATCTCACACACATTATAAACAGGTTGAATACAAGTCAATGACTTACTGGTTGCTCCAGCTAGTCCTTCTTACGAATATCTAGCATCTGATAAAGACTTGTTATCCAATAACGGTCAATGATTTGTCAGCCTGTTGGTGATATGTGTATGATGTGTTTCTGACGTGTGTTTACATGTTTTCTGCAGTGTGAATATACTCCTATGGATAGGCTTTCAAAATGAAGCTACTCAGCCATTGAGCTCTTAAGACAGTGAAAAGAAGGAGTTGGAGTGTTTGGGCAGCAAGATAAAGAGATCCAGAAAACAAGTGGTGAAAGTTTCAGAGGTTGGACAGCAAGATTAAGAAAACAAGCGAGAATGTAGGTAGAGAACAAGGTTGGTAAATATTCATGTAGCGAGAGACATACATCAAGACAAGAACTTCAAAACAGCGTGTAACAGAGTTCTTGACGTCGCAGCTGAAACACCCAATATTTCTGTTTTCATTATCAATTCTGACTATACAAAACTGAAACACCCAATTTTCTTTTTCCATTCTCATGAAACTGAAACACCCAATTTTCTTTTTCCATTCTCATGAAACTGAAACACCCAATTTTCAGTTTTCATTCTAATTTTTGCCATACGAAACTGAAACATCAATTTTCTGTTCTCATTCTCCTTTCTGCCGTACGAAACTGAAACACCAATTTTCTGTTCTCATTCTCCTTTCTGCCATACGAAACTGAAACACCAATTTTCTGTTCTCATTCTCCTTTTTGCCATACGAAAACTGAAACACGCAAGTCTTCTGTGTTCATTATTTTTTTAGCATACTTTACAGCGAACGCTAAAGATCTCATTTGCAGAAGTTAAAAGAAGTTTAAAGTTCAGTCATTTACGCCATCCTCCGATGAGAAAAGACCTCAGAGACTAATGCGTAGAGTTACGGAAAGTACTGTCAGTTGTTACGAAAGGAAGAAGAAGAAGAAGAAGAAGAAGAAGAAGAAGAAGAAGAAAAGAAAAAAGGAGGAGGAGGAGGAGGAGGAGGAGGAGGAGGAGGAGACGTACGACCTTCCCGTTCGCAGCAGCAAAAGGAAGGATTTTGGGATCCTATTTGAACGTCGTTAGTGAGAGCCTGTTTCAAATGATCGGCTTATCTGTGTCCCCTAATAAAACGTTTTAAACGATTCATTCTGTTCCTAAAGTGATGTTATATTTTATATTTACGTTCTCTTGGATTCTCAATGGCGGTTCAGTTAATAA
>NC_089753.1:50024428-50029428 GCF_040412425.1 Macrobrachium rosenbergii
GGCACCCGCGAATTAAAAGTTCAGGCGGACTTATGACACCTTGTCTTGAAAACATTTTTGTGCAGTCTTCCGCGCGTTGCAAACATGCCAACTAAAACTGCAACATTCCATCATTTTGGCCCTCCTACTTTTTCTCTAAACCTTCTCAGACATAAGACAGGAATAAAAACAAGCGGACAAATTCCAGCTTATACGGAACTGGAATTGGAATATAGAATTTAGGCCAAAGGCCATGCGCTGGGACCTATGGTGAGGTCATCCCGAGCTGAAAGGGAAACTGAGTAAAAACATTTGAAATGAGTAACAGGAGGAAACCTCGCAGTTGCACTAGGAATCAACTGTTAGGAGAGGGTTGAGGAAAGTAAGATGGAAAAAAGAGAATATAAACGAAGGTTCAATAAAAGGAATGAAAGGGGCCACAGCTAGGGGATGAAGGGACGCTGCAAAGAACCTTAAGTAACTCCTACAGTGCACTGCGTGAGGTGCACTGAAGGCACTAACCTCCACCCCCCCACGGGAAATTTCAGCTCATATAATTTTAAGTTTTCTTCCAAAGGCAGTTGCTCTAATTACACAAATTAATCCCGAGTATTTTACTAATAATTTGACTAATAAAGTATATCATTAACCCTCGGGTGTTTTATAATAAACTTGGGTGATTTACAAACTCATTTCCTAAACCTTTATTTCTGCATTAACACCACGGGCAGCATCAGCTACTTTGATGAGAGATTAGGTATTCTAATTAGCTTTGTTAATTCCAGCATAAAATCATTTTCCAAATCACAAAAACATGAAAAGCACAATTTTTAAAAGAGACTGTGAGTTTATATCCGCGCAGAATATCTTACAGAGGACGTTTTCCAATATGAAACAGATGGACAAAATCCACAAAGACTTTAATGATTTATTTGATTGATTTGTGGTTACTAAAACTGGCGTCACAAAATCTAGGTTACTGACGCCATTCCCTGAAGACGTGTACCATATTTCTTATAAGCACAGTTGGACAAAATCTTTCGACGTAATAATCTTTTCCAGTTATTGTGCAATGACGCAAATGTCATTACTGTAAAGAAAATCGTTATACTATCGACGACTAAATAGCATTATATTCCTAACTGTCATCTACTGAGACCTTAGCTTAGTTATGCCGTTACCCATAAATATCTCGGTTACTTCAGTAAACGTAAGAAAATACTTCACATGAATCCTTACTTAAGTAAAAAAAAAAAACACGAACGTTATGAAGGGAGAGAGAGAGAGAGAGAGAGAGAGAGAGAGAGAGAGAGAGAGAGAGAGAGAGTTACAAAACACAAACACATTCTAACTTCAAAATTATATTTTCACGTAGAGAGAGAGAGAGAGAGAGAGAGAAGCAATGCCCTCCTACACGAGCAACGTATGAAAATACCTACTGCACGCGTATTTAGCAACGAGTTGCTTTCCCAAGCAATCTAAAATATTTATCATTTTCCATTTTGCAACAATGAAAGCAATAAAAGCCACTACCTGGTGGCAACTCTTGCCACTTTTCCTCGCTAAGCTCTCCCTGATTACGGTCGTTATAACACTCATTCCAAACTTAAATACCAAAAGGACACAGCCATTAAAAGGATTAATATTATGTAAACATAATGTTATATCGCCTCATGGAAATTTAGAATAAAACCCAGTCACATTATCCTGATATGATATTCATCCTAAATAAGTCCGGATTCTGTTAGGGAAATTAAGCTGAATTTTCTTTGTCGTATACCTTAATTCAAAACTTGGACACAAAATGACACAGTCATTATAATGATTAATAGTAGGTAAAGATGATATTATATGAACTCATGGAAATGCCGAATAAGTTTCCAGTCACATTATACTGATATGATGTTCACGATAAGTCTAGATTCTGTTACAGCAATTGACGGCACTTTTCACTGCTTTTAGTTATAACTATGAGTTCCAGTCATTGCGTAATTTATGTTTTTAATGATTTTCATATACGTTATTAAACCTTCAGGTAATTTGAGACATGTTAAGTTTAAATGGGGGAAACATGATTTCCTGTGTATCTATTCTCCAGCGTACACACACATACACAATAACTGTCAATTAAAGATGAACATATACTAGAAAACTAAATATTTAAAAGAGCTACTGAATCATGTCAATTACATCAACTGGAAAATGAACTACTTGTAATTACTAATAACTCGAGGAAATTGGATCTGATGATTACTAAAGGATTTACCTTAATAGACTGTGAATGAACATTCAATGTCATTATTTAAAATATATATCATATATATACATATATATAAATGCATATACTTATATATATGCATATATATACAAATATACATATGTATAAACATACAGATATATATGTAATATATATGTGAATATATACATATATAATAATATATATATAATATATATATATATATATATATATATATATATATATATATATATATATATATATATATAATTAAAAATCCAGTATGTGGCAAATATACAAAATACCGACACTGGAACAAGGTAGGTAAACAATACCATTTTTCCATGACATTCGGTGCAGCGTAATTTAATTTTTCCCCCAAATCCTAAGTTCGATTTGATAGCAACTGGGAAACCAATTTGGAAGGTCTGATGGAATATTCAATGGGGAAAAATAATGAGAGAAAGGGTAAAAAACTTAATACTCGCTCAGCAATCTGAGGAAAACAAAGGGGTGATATGTGAGAGAGAGAGAGAGAGAGAGAGAGAGAGAGAGAGAGAGAGAGAGAGAGAGAGAGAGAGATTTGAAAAACACATTCATTCTCGCTTCACAATCATATTTTCAAGTAGAGAGAGAGAAACTGATTTGTTTCATGCAACCAGGCGTCCTTACAGACCTTACAGTTCGTTCGGGTTGTCCCAGGTCTCTCAGTGTGAGGCACCTCTGATGTCTACCAGAGAACTGCTAATGCATCTTCCGGTATATTTTGCATCTTCCAATCTTGGATGGTCTGGGATGCAGCTTAGAGATTTGTCGAGCTTATTCTTAAACACATCTACGCTCACTCCTGATATGTTCCTCAGATGAGCTGGTAACGCACTGAATAGACGCTGCATTATCGATGTTGGTGCTTAATGGATTAATGTCCTGTGTGCTTTCCTTAGTTTTCCTGGTATAGTTTTGGGCACTATTAATCCACCTCTGCTTGCTCTTTCTGATATTTTTAGCTCCATGATGTTTTCATTCCTTCTATCTGTTTCCATGCCTGTATTATCATGCAGCGTTCTCTTCTCCTTTCCGTGTACGGTCATCGAACTGAATAAATGTGTGATTACTAATCACACATATACTGATTAGCCACTCAGGCAGTCTGGGGAGGTGTTACAACCCTGTTAAGGAAAATGACCGAAATAATGCCTATGAGCAGACAGCAGAGACACCTTAGTGTGCTTCCACAGTGAAACATGTCATAAATAGGTCGAAAACTTATCCAATACATATCACAATCAAGTTGGAAACAAGTCGACGACAGCAATCTTTGGCCAATGCAGGATAATTGTACGGAGAACTGGTTACGGCCACCAGTAAGTTGATAACTTATATGAAACCTGTTTGTGACGTGTGGGAAACAAGTGACGTTTATGTTTATGACATATTTTACTGTAGTGTTGACTTATTCTGAATGTGAAGAAAAATTAACTGAATACCATAATAAACAAATTAATATGAAACTGGGATTTTATATACCTAAAGAATTCCAGTTTCATTTATGTGATTTATCGAGTGAAATAAAATTCCTTCAATTATAAACATCTACTGAATTTTATCTCAACTTGAATTTGAAACAAAAGTTGCAATTAGACTGCAAACCTAAAGTAATATCTAATGATATATAAAACACAATGAAATATTTCTAACTTTACTTTCGATCATATCCACCCCACAAAAAAACTGATTTTTACAGAGGGCAAAACAACTAACGACGAAAAATTCATAATAAAACCCCGGACATCATAGTTCAACAGTGAACCAATAAAAACATTGTTGGCTATTAGGAAGCCATGCAATAACGCAGTTATCCCATAAATCAAATCACCCGAAAAACATCAAAATATTGCTCTCTGCAAAAGGATACTAATTATTGGGTGGAGACCGAAACAATGGCACAGCCAGTCAGAGACAGATAGAGGGAGAAGTCTGCATAATTGCTACTATGCAGATCCTCTGATATTAAAGACTTTAATGTGTGTATATATATATATAGAAGTCTTTATTAGTCTTTATTATCATTGTGTTTTAAAAATTTTTGAGTGATAATAAAGACTTCTGCATTTTAGGCCATACCACCAACCCTCAAGACCTTGTTATTCTGGAATCACTTTATATATATATATATATATATATATATATATATATATATATATATATATATATATATATATATATATATATATATATATATATATATATATATATATATAGATAATTTATATATATACATACATATATATTTGTATGTATGTGTATATGGATAAATATAGATAGATAGATAGATAGATAGATCATTCATACACAAACATACAACACTTAGTTGAAGAAACTACAAATATTTATTTATAAATGTTTAAATGTCATGGTAAATATCGACTGTATCGATTATAAAGCTAGATTTAATTACATATATATATATATATATATATATATATATAAATATATATATATATATATTATATAGAATTACGATGAAATTTGTCAGCAGCACTGACAAATCACCTTCCAATATCATATAACACTACAAATTAAATCAGAACAAAATACTATGGCAACAATAATCTTGAAAGTTCTTCCTTAACCCTCTCTTCTTATGAGCTCTGACACTGCCTGGCTTCTTTATCCCAGTGGCCAAAGGCCTGACCTCACCTCAATGGAATTAATTCCAGAGGCTTCCTGGAAACTGGAGTCCCTTCCTATTCAATATCTATTTTCCGACATCTATCCAACACTT
>NC_089753.1:50034428-50056928 GCF_040412425.1 Macrobrachium rosenbergii
CAAAACATAAAATAATGTAACCCATTACTCTCTGTCTCGGCTAAGGCTATTTTTCCCTAGACTTTTATCTTATTTCGGGCTTGAGGAAGTACGAAAAGAGGGCATCATAAATTCATGGTAAAAATTTCTTAAACGCCCAAATTAAGGATATAAAAAGAGCTGTTATTTTTCTTGATCTATCTTAATTACATGAATGTACATTGTGTAGCATTGTAGTGTAATAGCACATAAACTAACTGCCCGAATCTTAATGATTGAGGTTTAAAATCATAAATGGTTTACCTTTCAAGTTAGTATGCGGGATTTGAAGCTCATTATTAGTGGGGAAAATCAGAGTGTTAACTTTGTAAACAGATGCAGAACAAAAACAAAATGAAAATAACAAATAACTTACAATCAGTTCAGCAAAGACCGGACCCAGCCACCCGAATTCTGAAAATACAAAAGACAGAAAATTATTGACCTTTCAACCTAATGTGCAGGATTTTGAAGCTCATTTGAAAAACACAAAGATGAATTAGAGATACAATAAACAGATACAAAGCAAAAAACTATTAAAATAAAGATAATTAACAATCAATTCAACAAAGACACGACCCAGCCCACCCATATTCAGAGAACGCAGACACAGAAAACATCCACATTCGAAGATGGATGAAAATCAATAAAGTCTACCTTTCTAGTTTAAATATGAATTCAAGCCCTCGAGGCCATTAAAAGAGGGACTTTCTTCTGCAAAGAAAGTAGGTATTTGGACTGCGCTCCATTGGAGGAGTGGGTAGAGCTCTCGGCTAGCACGCTGTTGGCCCAACATTCGACTCGAGGAATTTATTTGTGGTGATAGAAATTCATTTCTCGTCATAATGTAGTTTAGATTCCACAATAAGCTGTAGGTCCCGTTGGTAGGTAACCAGTTGGTTCTTAGCCACGTAAAATAAAAGTGACCAGTCTACTCTAGTCTAGAGCAGGTTGAAGAGGGGTCAGTCTAGTCCAGTCTAGAGCAGGCTGAAAAGGGACCAGTCTAGTCTAGTCTAGAGCAGGTTGAAAAGGGACCAGACTAGTCTAGTTTAGAGCAGGTTGAAAAGGAACCAGTCTAGATTAGAGCAGGTTGAAAAGGGAACCAGTCTAGTAGAGTCTAGTCTAGTCTCGAGCAGCCTGAAAAGGGACCAGTCTAGTTTAGAGCAGGTTGAAAAGTGATCAGCCTACTCTAGTCTAGAACGGGTTGAAAAGGTACCAATCTAGTCTAGTCTACAACAGGCTGAAAAGAGTCGATAGAGGGCTGGAGAGATCAAGGCCACTCAATAAAGAAGGCTTTGGAGCTGGAATCCTGCAGGATATATGAAAAGGAATGGCTGCCCAAAGCACTCGCGGACATTATGAAGATAGGCAAGGGTTTGATGGTTTTCAAAGCGAGGCTCTGTCGAAGTATTGGCTATTCATTCGGGATGAGTCTTAAGGGAACGTGGAGGTATTGCAGTGAAAGCATGAAGGGTAAAGGGGTTCAAATAGTTATCAATAGATCCTTAAACAGCCTTTATTTTAACATGTTATTTATATTATTATATTATATATATATATATATATATATATATATATATATAAATATATATATATATATATGTATTATATACATATATATATATAAAATTGTTATGAATATATATATATATATATATATATATATATATATATATATTACATATATCTGCATATACTGTATACATACACACACACATTTTATATATACATATATATATATATATATATATATATATATATATATATATATATATATATATATATATATATATATACAAAGAATAACCAGGTATAAGATCCCACTGAAATATCGAAACAGTTACCCACCACCCTGACGAGCATCGCATTAACTCCCCAACAATAAAAAACGAAAACTTTGCCAAACTTGCGAAGGCTTTCGGGAACCAGTTGAAACACTCTTCAGAATAACAACATCTGAGTAAAAGTTTATAAAAGCCCGGAATTTTCAAGCATTTTTGTCCTTTTTCCCTCTAATTCCAACTTATATCAGTAATATCGAAATCCTTCATTCTTCATTATTTGACCTTTGACCCAAGGTATCAGGTCACGAGATCATAGTCTTTATTTCGTAAGAGAGAAAATGGAATCAGTAATACTGTGAGGTGGAAAAATGAAAGAAAATCTTTTACTAGAACCAAAAATAAAACCTAGATTACAGTGGAAAGGTTTTTACTCATTATGAAAAGTAGAACGTATATTTTTCCTTCTTCGGAGGGTAATTGTGATATTACTGTCGCAATGGACGATTTGCGTAACGTTTCATCTGTTACACAATATTCTTTGTACGTGAGATAGCACACAGGGTAAATGGAAAAACAAGAGCACATTTATAAACTCTATTATATATATATATATATATATATATATATATATATATATATATATATATATATATATGTGTGTGTGTGTGTGTGTGTGTGTGTGTGTGTGTGTGAATATCTATGTAATATGAAAAGGAAGAAAAACCCAAAAAGATTATGGAAGTCAATTCTAAATATTTAAATATTTCTGGTTTGTAAAAGAATATCTTAATGAATGGTAATAAAAACCTACTTTTTACAAATTCACTACTAATTTTCCTAATTATACATACACAGTAATATTTTTTAATGAATTTTGTTTTCCATTATTTCCCTCTGCTAAATAATGTTGCTGAACTCTTTACCGCAATCTTCAGAAAAATATAATCACATCCCGCAGAACCTTATATATATAAGACGTGTCCTTTCTTATCTCTCCTGCAGAACCTTATATAAAAGCCGTGTCCTTTCTTGTCTATCCCGCAGAACCTTATATATAAGCTGTGGCCTTTCTTGTCTATCCCGCAGAACCTTATATATAAGCCGTGTCCTTTCTTGTCTATCCCGCAGAACCTTATATATAAGCCGTGACCTTTCTTGTATCTCCCGCAGAACTTTATATATATAAGACGTGTCCTTTCTTATCTCTCCTGCAGAACCTTATATAAAAGCCGTGTCCTTTCTTGTCTCTCCTGCAGATCACGAAGAAGACGCAGCCCCACCAGAAGCGGATTACACGACCGACCTTCTCGAACGCCTTCTCGCCCGCACAGCTCAAAAGTGAGTCTACGTTCAGGACCTACCAGGTCCGCCTTTGAAACACATACATCAGTCGCATACAACATTCAGAAAAAAGAAAAACACATTAACTTTTATATACACAGCGTTTATAGGTTATTAAGGCATGTACTTATTAGGTATACAATTCATGCAGACTTACAGTGCGTTTATAAATTGTAAAGACATGTACTTATTAGGTATACAAATTCACACAGACATATATACACACATCAAAAAAGAGAAAAATACACTATCTGTTTTATACATTCCTTTTATAGGTTATGAAGATGTGTACCTATTAGGTATACAATTCATATAGACATATATACACACACATACACACACAAAAATAAATATCCTCTTGTATATACTGCGTTTATAGATTGTAAAGGCATGTATTTAAGTATTCAATTTACACACACATATGCACATACATACACAAATAGAAAAAGAAAATACGTTTCCTCTTATATACACTGCATTTATAGGTTATGAAGACGTACTTACGCATACAATTCACACAGACATATATAAACACACATATACATAAAAAATGCATTTCCTGTTTATACACTGCCTTTATAGATGATAAAGACATGCACTTATTAGGTATACAATTCACATAGACATGCATACACATATACATAAAAATGCATTTCCTGTGTATACACTGCCTTTATAGATGATACAGACGTACTTATTAGGTATACAATTCACATAGGCATATATACACACATACACATCTAAAAAAAAGAAATACATTTCCTCTTATTTATACTGCGTTCAGAAATGTTAAAGACATATACTTAGGTATATAATTCACACGCACACACACACACAAACATGTACTTAAAAGAGAAACACAAGCATATTTTTCTAGTGTCAACACTTTGTGTAATATACACTACGTTCAGAAATAATTAAAAACATATACTTAGGTATACAATCCACACTGACATACACACACACACAAACAAATTTTTCTAGTATCTTTATTTACACCTTAAGATCACACACAGACTCTAAACACAAAAAGCTACACCTCACAGACATATATATCTTCCGAGAAACCCGCTGTTGAAGTTCATATTCCCTTACCATGACGCCTAAGACATAATGATCTGTATTAACATTCTGACGAAGAACTTAACCGGAAAGTTGAACACCCCCCCAGAAAAAATAAACAAAATAAACGTATTTTTACCGACGTAGGAAAACTTCGACAACCAACGGTGGCACATTCAGTCTGAAATTGAGTTATCAGAAGTATATATTCATATTTCCATTTCTGGGGTATAAAGGATTGTATGTACAAAGAAAATGGAATTCGATTTACAAAGCCAAAGAAGGCGCCTGCTTTCTCCAGTTACAAACACACGATAATGCTTCCAAATTCACAAAGGGAAACAAACACGCACACGTATCCAGAAGGATTTCTACTTATATTTTATATCCATTTCTGACATAAGAGGTATTATGTATACAAAGAAAGCTGTTTTCAGTTTACATAACCAAAGAACGCGCCATTTTCTCCAGTAACAAAAAATCACGATAAGACTACTAAATTCACAAACGGAAACAAACGAACGCATCCAGAAGGATTTATATTTATATTCTGTTCCTATTTCTGATATTTGAGTTATTACGTGTACAAAGAAAATTGAATTCAATTTGTAAAGCCGAGAAAAGCGCCTGCTTTCTCCAGTAACAAGCACACACGAATGTTATCACTCACAAACGGAAACATACCAAGACAAACAAACGCGTCTAGAAGGATTTCTATTTATATTTTACTCCTATTTCTGACATATGAGGTATTATGTGCACAAAGAAAATTAAATTCAATATACAAACCATAGAAAGCGCTTGCGTTCTCCAGTAACAAACACGCCAACATGCTATCAAATTCACAAACGGATACAAACAAAACAAACGCATCCAGAAGGATTTCTATTTACATTTGATTCTTATTTCTGACATTTGAGGTATTACGTGTACAAGGAAAATAGAATTAAATTTATAAAAGAAACGAAAGCGCCAACTTTCTCCAGTAACAAACACGCACAAATGCTACCTAGTTCCACAAACCAAAACAAACAAGGGCAAACAAACAAACGATGGCACCCAGAGGTGGAGACAGGAATTCTTTCACGGGTCACTCAGGGAGGTCCATTCTCTGTTTGATATTACACACTCTGACGTCATCGGCAGTCCCGCAAGTGACCAGATATTTTCTCGGGGGAAATAATGACTATACTTTTACCTATATGCCTCCTTCTTACCTTACCTGAAGCTTGATACGTGGTGAGGAAGCAAGAGTAAATGGCGGATGCGTTACTTTTAAAAATATTTTTTGCAAAAGCTAATTTTGGGGATTGCAAATTTTTGGTTGAAATGCTTTAAAAAAAATATTAGCGTGAATCATTAAGAATTATAGGTTTGTGGATAAAGTACGTTCAAAAATATATTCTAGCGTCCATTTCTTCATGGGATACGTCAAGATTCAAAAGAGTTCTACAGAAATACAAAAATTATTCTACCTATCTCTGATTCCAAAACCGTGAATGAAATTCCTTCGACATAAAATAACTCTGTGAAATCAATCGTCAAAAGGAGTAGTAACAAATATACTATGCTAAATTCGTCCGTATTCGGAAATACTTCAGAAACTCCTTTCCCCTTTGTTATATCACCCGGAGTCCGTAGCCTTCAAAATCATCTACAAAAAAGACGTTGTGATAAACTCTTTAGCATTATAAAAAAAAAATAGATTTTTTCGTTAAAAAGTTTTCCCAACTTCCGAATTTTCGTAATCCTTAAAAACAAACTTACTTAATGTCATTGAAAATGCTCTGAATAAAATATTGGTTTCTCTGTTTTAACCATTCTGTATAAAGTCAGTTACCGGAAGATTATGGAGTACTAAAGTCAACAGAAAAACAAGTAAAAAATGCGCCGGTTTCTTCTGCGCAATCGAGTTTTCTGTACAGCGTATAAATGCTGTATGAGCAGCGGCCCATGAAACTTTCAGCCACGGTCCGGTGATGGCCTGTCCTATAGCGTTGCCAGACGCGCTATCATTGCTAACTTTAACCTTAAATAAAATGAAAACTACTGAGGCTACAGGACTGCAATTTGGTATGTTTGATGTTTGGAGGGTGGATAATCAACATATCAATTTGCAGCCCTCTAGCCTCAGTAGTTTTTAAGATCTGAGGGCGGACAAAAAAGAAGTGCGGACGGACAGACAAATAGCCATCTCAATAGTTTTCTTTTACAGAAAATTAAAAAATGAGCCAAATCAAGAATTATTTATTTAGAAACTGCAGGCTGGAGGCTCATTTGCTCGATACTTCCTTGAGTATGAACCACGCAGCAAGGGTCATACAATACCCCCTCTAGGGTAACGAACGCCACTGCTATCGACTGGAGACTCACTCACAGGAGGAGTCCCGGTGAAAATCAATAAATCATAAATACTCCTTAAGGGAGAGTTCTTAGTAATCCTTACAGGTGATAAATGAGCAGAATATGTTAATCGATATCTAATAACTCTGAATAACTGGAAAACTGCTCTACTTGAAGTACATACATTGCACAAATGATACTGGTGCCCCTCACATAAACATATATATATATATATATATATATATATATATATATATATATATATATATATATATATATATATATATATATATATATATATATATATATATATATATAATATATTTATATATATATATATATATATATATATATGTGTATTTAATATATATATACATATATATGTATTTGTGTGTGTGTGTGTGTATGTATGTATGACAGAAGTTACTGAAAAACGCACAAATACAGAGGTTTACAAGACACTACGATAATTAGATGCGAAAGCTTTGATTTCGAAAATCCAGGACACTAAAACCAGCTAAGTGGACACTGGACCAAAATACATAAAGCAAACACTGGCAAAGTTCAGTTAATCAGTTGAATTTCTCTTGAGTGTTTCTGAAATCCTATCATTAAACCAGATGATGCATTTAGCATGTAATCCCTTATGACCTCAACTAAAATGGCAAGCCTTCTCTTAAAATTGTGAAAGTCCTGGATACCATTCACAAAAAGACGACCTGCTGCCTATGGTAAGGAAAGTATCTCCACGATTGAAAGGTCTGAGATTTTTTGAACGGTAAAGAGGCCGAGATCAAAAAAGCCAAATAAAGAATTGTGTAAGCAAACATTCCTACCAGGGTGACAGCATTCTTAATTCCCAAAAGTTTACATTGCTTTCTCTGGCAAAATCTAATCACTTATTGCAGGCCAGGAGATCTAAACTTTTGTTAAAATCTGAGCATAACTTTCTATATCATCCTATTAAACACAGACAACAATTGAGGCTAACAAAAATATAGATATATCAAACCAATAACAGTCTTCTTATAAGAGCTGAAAAGAATAACAAGCCTTTACTGCCGCATACTGCTCAAGGTTATACAATCTGTCGTCACAATGACTGTGGTCAATGACACCAACTTGTCTGAGGAGGCATCATACTCAAAACCAGTTACTAATTATTTATAGAAGGAAGGTAGGTATCTCCACGAAAAAACCATAGGTCATAGTTTTGACCTGAGGAGAATAATAAGATGGCACCACAGTCAACTGGCTGACCTCATACAAAACAACGTTGTATACCTAATACCTATGGTCATCAACGCCATTAATAAATAATGTGGCCTCGAGGGAATAAAAAGCATATAAAATTTCCAAGACATCGATAAAAAATGGTAAAAATAAAATGACGACACGTTATAAATTTTCAAGAATACCAGATTCCTCCACGAACTTCAAAATATCCTCTCCGAGATCCCAGGAAAAACAATAATCACCCTCTTCATCAATGAACTCTGAGAAGAACCGAAATCTCAGGTTCCCTAAGCTGGGGCACTCAACTAGCACAAAGTGTCGCACAGAGAATGATGACACTAATACGAAATAAGAATTTCCCATGAATGAACTCTTGGCAGGGGAGAAATTCGATACAAAGTGACGAAGAGTAAAATGCAAAAATAAAACAAATACTATAATCATCTGGAAAACAGAAATAGACTAATCAATAGCATTCTCTTAATGGGAAATCAAGCTGCAATGATTTTCTTATCAGATTTTCCAAGGAATCCTGCCTTACTCTCGGGAAGCAGCTTCTGGAGAGGACACCCCCCCCACCTTGGGCCTTTGGGCCTCTTCCATGAAGTTCTTGGGCCCTCTCCACGACCGTTTCCCCAGCCTGGCAGGATGGATACCTGCCTGCCTCCGAGGAAGCAGCCTCTGGGGCGGACAATTCCCTTCAAGGGTGCCCTCAAGAGACTGGCGAGCATTGGGGGTTTTTGGGCCTCATCCTTGAAGTTCTTGAGCCCTCTCCAGGCCCGCTTCCCCAGCCTGGCAGGATACCTGCCTTCCTCCGAGGAAGCAGCCTCTGGGTCGGACCCTTCTCTTCAAAGATACCCTCAAGAGACTGGCGAGCCTTGGGGGTTTTTGGGCCTCTTCCTTGAAGTTCTTGAGCCCTCTCCAGGCCCGCTTCCCCAGCCGGGCAGGATACCTGCCTTCCTCCGGGGAAGCATCCTCTGGGTTGGACCCTTCTCTTCAAGGATACCCTCAAGAGACCGGCGAGCATTGGGGGTTTTTGGGCCTCTACCTTGAAGTTCTTGAGCCCTCTCCAGGCCCGCTTCCCCAGCCTGGACAGGATACCTGCCTTCCTCCGAGGAAGCAGCCTCTGGGTCAGACTCTTCTCTTCAAGGATATCCTTAAGGGACTGGCGAGCCTTAGGGGTTTTTGGGCCTCTTCCTTGAAGTTCTTGAGCCCTCTCCAGGCCCGCTTCCCCAGCCTGATAGGATACCTGCCTTCCGCCGAGGAAGCAGCCTCTGGATCGGACCCTTCCCTTCAAGGGTGCCCTCAAGATACTGGCGAGCCTTTTGGGTTTTTGGGCCTCTTCCTTGAAGTTCTTGAGCCCTCTCCAGGCCCGCTTCCCCAGCCGGGCAGGATACCTGCCTTCCTCCGAGGAAGCAGCCTCTGGGTTGGACCCTTCTCTTCAAGGATACCCTCAAGAGACTGGCGAGCCTTGGGGGTTTTTGGGCCTCTACCTTGAAGTTCTTGAGCCCTCTCCAGGCCCGCTTCCCCAGCCTGGCAGGATACCTGCCTTCCTCCGAGGAAGCAGCCTCTGGGTTGGACCCTTCTCTTCAAGGATACCCTCAAGAGACTGGCGAGCATTGGGGGTTTTTGGGCCTCTACCTTGAAGTTCTTGAGCCCTCTCCAGGCCCGCTTCCCCAGCCTGGCAGGATACCTGCCTTCCTCCGAGGAAGCAGCCTCTGGGTTGGACCCTTCTCTTCAAGGATACCCTCAAGAGACTGGCGAGCCTTGGGGGTTTTTGGGCCTCTTCCTTGAAGTTCTTGAGCCCTCTCCAGGCCCGCTTCCCCAGCCTGGCAGGATACCGGCCTTCCTCCGAGGAAGCAGCCCCTGGGTCAGACCCTTCTCTTCAAGGATACCCTCAAGAGACTGGCGAGCCTTGGGGGTTTTTGGGCCTCTTCCTTGAAGTTCTTGAGCCCTCCCCAGGCCCGCTTCCCCAGCCTGGCAGGATACCTGCCTTCCTCCGAGGAAGCAGCCTCTGGGTCAGACCCTTCTCTTCAAGGATACCCTCAAGAGACTGGCGAGCCTTGGGGGTTTTTGGGCCTCTACCTTGAAGTTCTTGAGCCCTCTCCAGGCCCGCTTCCCCAGCCTGGCAGGATACCTGCCTTCCTCCGAGGAAGCAGCCTCTGGATTGGACCCTTCTCTTCAAGGATACCCGCAAGAGACTGGCGAGCCTTGGGGGTTTTTGGGCCTCTTCCTTGAAGTTCTTGAGCCCTCTCCAGGCCCGCTTCCACAGCCTGACAGGATACCTGCCTTCCTCCGAGGAGGTAGCCTCTGGGTCGGACCCTTCCCTTCAAGGGTGCCCTCAAGAGACTGGCGAGCCTTGGGGGTTTTTGGGTCTCCTCCTTGAAGTTCTTGGCTCCATTCCAGGCTCGCTTTCCCAGCCTGGCAGGATAGCTGCCTTCCTCCGAGGAAGCAGCCTCTGGGTTGAACCCTTCCATTCAAGGGTGCCCTTAAGGGACAGGCTAGCCTTGGAGCCTGTGGCCCTCACCCTGGTCCTTAGAGGAGGGCCTGAGTAAGCAATTTTCGGACTCCATCCTGAGGAGGGCCTTCTTGTTTTTTGGTCCTCTTCTGAATTTCCATTTCCATTCTCTTTATGCAGCTTTCCTCCGGAAGATCTCCTGTGGCCTGTTTATCTTCTCCTTTCAAACGATCTTTGCTGATATCCAAGTCCCTTCAACATACTCTTTGCTTTCACTTACCCAGCTTTTCAAATGTGACACTTGCTCTTCCCGAAGGCGTCAAGAAGATTTGAAGGATTTGGGAGATTGTTCCTGGAGACTTTGGAGTTCGGCGCATGCCCGAATGTCATTTCTCTCGTCCTTTCAGGAGCCGGAGAATTAAGGATTCCAAAATGTCTTCACGGGAAATCGCGAAACTTTTATATCATTTTAACTTCGCTTTTGCCATTGCTTACTTTTCTTTTTCTGACATATATGTCGTTTCTTTTCTTGATCTAGTCGTCCTCTAGAACCTTATGCGATTCCCTCTTACGATGATACTGATCATCCCTTCGATTTTACCTCGCTTCTTCAAAATAGTAATCCCGGGAATCCAGCTTAAAACGGTTAAAGGTCTCTATCTTCTATTTCGTATAAATTCTTCAACTCATCCACGCCATTGTCCTCCTTTCTTCTTGATTATTTCTTTTCCATGTTTCGAATGAAGAACTTGCGCCCATAAGTGACAATACAAATAAGCGCCGAAAGCAGGAACCTCGAATCTACTGTACTGCTCCGCGAAATAGTCCATTTTCTCATGAGTAACCAATTGTACACTGATGATGTGCCACTCTCTTGATGTATTTTCTCTCCAGAACTTCTCTTTTAGTCTTTCTGCTTCGTCAGCCAGTCCATCTTACCCTTCGCCTTCACTTACTCACGTTCTCACTCTGAAAGCATCAAAACGACTTGGAGGATGCTGAGGATTGCTACTGGAGGACTTTGAGTCAGTGCACCTACTGAGTTATGGCGTTAGGCGCATGCGCGAATGCCATTTCTCTTGACCTTTCAGGAGCTGGAAATAGAAGGATTCCAAAACTTCTTCACAGAAACCACGAAGATATTAGGGTGACAGGCGACAAAGATTCTTACTGGCAGCAGATGACTTGAAATTTTCTTGAAGCTTTATTGCCACGAAAAAATCAATATTTCAAAATAGAGAAATATGCAAATTAAGCGAAAAACCATCATTATCGTATCCTTTTCTCTCGTCGTCGTATATGTACACACATACACACACACACACACACACACACACACACACATACACATATACATATATATATATATATATATATATATATATATATATATATATATATATATATATATATATGTGTGTGTGTGTGTGTGTTATATATGTATATATATATACATATATATATTTATATGTGTATATATCTCATGTATATATATGGCTGAAAAGATCCAAGGTGCTGACGAGAGAGAGAGAGGAGAGAGAGAGAGAGAGAGAGAGAGAGAGAGAGAGAGAGAGAGAGAGAGAGAGAGAGAGAGAGAGAGATATGATCATTATATCTTAACGGGTCACTGGTCTTCGGTTCCCCACCGACGGTAAAGAAACAGCGATCAGCACCACGCGTCCTTTCAGAGAGAGAGAGAGAGAGAGAGAGAGAGAGAGAGAGAGGAGAGAAGGCATGGGAAAACACAGAGACCTTGAATAGAGAAAATGGGAAATTAAAGGGAAAAGTAAGAAATTGTCAAAATTATAATACCAGTCTTTATTATAAATACACTAACGTGCATATATATACAGAGATATATATATATATATATATATATATATATATATATATATATATATATATATATATATATATTAAACATAGTTACAGGCAGATAGCGAAACCAGGCATTTCGCGAACTGCCTGAAATTTCAGGCAGATAGCGAAATGCACTTAGGGACATTTGATCGTCAATAATGCATTAAAAACCGTACCGATAATGGTAATTTTCCTTTACGGTTTAACCTCCTGGAAGTCTTAGAGAAAAGATAAATTATTATTATTATTATTATTATTATTTTTATTATTATTCAGAAGGCCACCACAGGGACCAATGACTTGAAATTCAAGCTTCCAAAGAATATTATGGTGTTCATCAGAAAGGAGTAACAGAAGGTAGTGGGAAATACAGAATGAAGAGATCACTTATTAAAAAAAAAAAAAACGAACAAATTAATAAATAAATAGGAAAAATGTATGTAAATTACTAAAATACAATGAATCTGAAACAGAGAAGAAAAGAGCTTGTCTCAGCTTCTGAGGAAAACCGTCCTATTTCAGATTTCTGGTCACCAAGAAACCTACTGAATCGGGTCATTGCCCACGGCCGAGTTTTCGGAAAGATTCCATGAGAGTCTATTTCCAGATCTAGTTCTGGAACGCCAGCGAACTGTGCCCTAACAGGAAGTGTAATGAAAACTTACCCATCAAGTTTTTGAGGACCAAGAGAAAAGATAGAGAAAATATAAAGACGACGAAATGAATGTAATGAAAATATATCAAGACATCTGAGGCACATCGGGAGGAAATTATTAAAATGAATATATTCATTATGCATTTAAGGTGAATATGCTTAACAGGATGATGAAGCTCCAATATGACAAACTATTTAGCCAACAAACTTCCTAAATTATTCGTAATTCGAAGCCCCGCACCCGCCCCCCCCAAAAAAAGACTATTGTACTCATGTAAATACATAAGAACAGTGGCTGTGTATGTATTTAAGTTTGTATGCATGTATGTAAATATGTATATATGTATGTATACACACACATATATATCATATATATTGTATATGTTTATATATATAAAATATATATATATATATATATATATATATATATAATATATATATATATATAAATATCACAAATATTACATATTATGTACATTTCACACACACACACACACACACACACACACACACACACACATATATATATATATATATATATATATATATATATATATATATATATATATATATATATATTACACATTAACATCCACACTACCCCAGCATACAACCATATAAAATCTTTACGAAACAATATTTAAAAGCATTACAAATTCTTTACGAAATTATTACACACGCTCACTTAGGTCTGAACGAGAGAATTCGCCAGCCCAGAAATTACACTCAATTAAAACAGCATTAAAATAGCATTATATTTAAGGTAATACCGAGACACTTTTTTCCAAAAAAGGAAAATGAGGAGGTGAATGAAGGCAAAGGGGTCAAGCCTTTAAGCAGATAGAAATTGCGAATACACTCACAATCCTACGAAGGAAAGAGGCTTAGGAATTCCTATGAAGAATACTGAGATATGGTGCATCTATTGAGAGAGAGAGAGAGAGAGAGAGAGAGAGAGAGAGAGAGAGAGAGACTGTTCTTTGTAAGATCCACCCCTATCTATTACACACTAAAGACAGCTTTTCCGAATATAGAAATATAATAGGAAGAGGACAAAGAAAGAGAGAGAGAGAGAGAGAGAGAGAGAGAGAGAGAGAGAGAGAGAGAGAGAGAGAGAGAACTCATGATTAAATCCATCCCAACTTAATATCCACAAAAGACAGCTTTTCCGAATATAGAAATATAACAATAGGACTCAAAAAAAAAAAAAGATATTACCAAAAAATGTATCATCATATAAAAAGGATCACTAAGAATCCTGGAGGTATCGTTGGCTCTGGAAGAGATAAGAATATTATAAGAATATTATAATATCAGGAAATATGTGAAAGGTTTTGGAATAGAGGAAGGCTGACGAATATCGAGGCGTCGGTGTTATATCAAGGGAGCTAGGGAATAAAAGTGCTAAGGTGCTGGAATATGACAATATGACACGTGGCCACCAGGAAGGCCTGAGAAATTACTTGGCGTTGGAGAAACAGGGAGAAATGACTGGTGAAAAGAATTCCTTTTGGCTTTGTGATTTGAAAACGACTGTTTTAGCATCACGAAATGGAACTGGAAAGTGAAATTTAGAACAAAGGCCAAGCTCTGAGACATAAGCAGTCATTCAGCGCTGAGAGGGAAATCGAGAGTAAAAAGGTTTGAAAGGTGCAACAGGAAGAAAACCTCTCAGTTGCACTATGAGACAATTGTTAAGAGAGGGTGGCAAGTAAGATGGATAAAAAGAGAATATAAACGGAGGTATGTTAAAAGGAAATGAAAGGGGTTGCAGGGACGCCGCAAAGAACCTACACCAACGCCAGAGCACGACAATAAAGCTTCACACTCGACTGTAGCAAATATTATGACACCGAGTTTTACTGCAAATTATTCTCCTTCCGCAAACTAAGAATTAGGAGGATCAAGCAAAAGAATATTATATTATTCATATAGCTTACAGAATGCCCTATGTGCACCAAATACGAAAGCTTACCTCAGAAGAACAAAGAACGTTGTTAGCCTCTTTAAGACTCGGCAATAATATTTGGTCATTGGAAATCAGCTATCCCACAGGACCGTATGAACTAAATACTACTCTGTAAAGATAATTTTTTGTGGTTCATATAACTGAGCAAAGTTTCGCCATAATGTAGAGTTCAAGAAAATTTATCTATATTCTAGCTTTCGAAGCTATTTGCAATGTTGCAGTGGATGGATGCAACACTGCAACAGATACTGGAAATAACCTGAAAAGCTCGAACACAGATAAATTTTTGTTGAATTGTATTACATGCGGGGGAAAACTTTTGATGTTGTTGCAATAGCTGTGTTACAGTGTACCATCCATTCATTTGCCATTCGGTAGGCACAAAACTTTGTTTTCTGCTCTGAGATAGTGGTCTGTAAAAATTTCATCGTTTCTTTTTTGGGTATTTTTAAGATTATGCATACATGCATCCATGCGCGCGCGCGCGCGCGCACGCACACACACACACACACACACACACACACACATATATAATTTCATAAGGATTTTTAAGAATACAGACACAGACACATTAGAGAGAGAGAGAGAGAGAGAGAGAGAGAGAGAGAGAGAGAGAGAGAGAGAGAGAGAGAGAGAGAGAGAGAGACTTTCGTGTTTGCACTGTTCCATGTTGACAGTTCGAGCGGATATGTGGAAATGTGTCTTTTTCTGCAAGTATGTGGAAGAGTTTCCTTGTACAAAATATAGGAAAAAAAAAGCCCAGCTAGCGCTCTCACGCATTCCTTCAAAACTCCTCCCGCCGGTCTCGTAAGATGGCAACAAGCCCACACACACACGCACGCACACACACACCATCAGAAACTTAATGACTCGGAGATAATTAACATAGGAGCACATCTCCCTCCCTAACTTAACATGGCAGAAGACAAGCGGTGACAGTCTGAGAACAATATATTATTCCTCCGGCCTGACAGCTAATATAAGTCAAGATCATTCGTGAGGTGAAGAGCCAATGAACTTGACTACCTAGAAGGGTACATCAGTCTTCTTGGAACGCCTATGAGATAGGAGGAGAAGGAGAATTTAAACGAGGTGCTTGCACAGAGAATTGAATTGAAGTGAATATAGAATTTAGGCCAAAGGCCAAGCACTGGGACCTATGAGGTCATTCAGCGCTGAAACGGAAATTGACAGTAAAAGGTTTGAAAGGTGTAACACGAGGAAAACCTCGCAGTTGCACTATGAAGCAGTTGCTAGGTGAGGGTGGAAAGTAAGATGGATGAAAAGAGAATATGAAAGGAGGTACAGTGAAAGGAACGGAAGGGGTTGCAGCTAGGGGCCGAAGGCACGCTGCAACGAACCTTAAATAATGCCTACAGTGCACCAACTGACGGCACTATCCCCCTACGGGGAAGTTTGCACAAAGAGGGAAACGATTTGGTTTTCATATCAATAAGTTTTCAGGGCTTCATTGAGGTTGGTCTTTTTTTTTTTTGTTAAGATGTTCTAATTTCTTCTTGAAATTTTATCTAGGAAATATAGGCTTATTACCGTTTAGTTTTATAACTAAGAAGACGAGATGTTCTTCACACGAAGAGCAAAACAATTTGGTTTTCATTTCAATGTTCCGTAGGTTTTCTGGTCTACAGCGAGACTCGTTTCTTTTAGGATGTTCTAATTTCTTCTTGAAATTTTACTTGTGAAAATATGAGAAGGTCTATGATTTAATTCAATATCTCAGCACACTTATGAGAGAGAATTCACTTTCTATGATTACGACTGAAAGCTTACCTATGAAAATTATGAGAGGAGCTATGATATTGTTTTATCACTATGTGTGATATTGTTTTATCACTATGTGCACCTACGGGAGAGAAGTCAAATTATCTATGGTTACAACTGAAACTTTATCTAGGAAAATATGAAAACATGAGATTTGTGATTTAGCTATATAACTGTGTACACTTATGAGAGAGAATTCAAATGGTCTATATTTACAACCCCGTTCACCCCGTTTACCGTATCAAAAGTTTCACAGAGTGTTGTTTCCTGATAATATATAAAATACAATAGTTCTATATAAGGATATCATATATAAAATATATAAAATACAATATTTATCAATAAGGAACTCATATATAACATAGGAAATGTATTATTTTCCATAAAGAAATCATATATAAAATATAGAAAATATAAAATTTATCCATACGGAAATCAAATATAAAATACATTTATCTATAAGGACATCATATATAAAATATATAAAATACATTTCTCTATAGGGAGTCACAAAAAAGCTCCTTACAAAGCATTTCATTAAATATTTTCTTTTTTAGATGACAACGTGCATTTTAATTTGTCCAGGAGAGTTTTTAAAGGTCTAACAAAATATTTTTTAAACACAGATAGAAAGAAAGAACCACAACAACGTTCATATATATATATAAATATAACAATTTCCATAAACATTTTTTCGGAATATACTAAACATACACACACATTCCCCAAAGCCTCTCGTACGCTATCGGGCAATCCTATTACAAAAATTTCCCCCATAACAATACAGAATAAATAACAACATTTTACGGGTTATTTTACAACCTGCCACACCACATTTCTCTACCGGTGCATTTTGCACACCCGAAGCCTCGTGTGCTGGTTGTTACTGTCACTTATTACCGAGATATTGCCAGTGATGATCGAAAAACGAAATTTTGTTGCATTGCCTCGCGTCTGCAAGTTGGCTGGTGTCAGTCATACTGGTGGGGGGGGAGGGGTTCGTCACTTCGTTACCTTGGGCTGGCGTTGAAAGTACCTTTATCGGTTATGGGGTTCCACTCGTTCATATTGTTGTTTTTTTTTTGGAGTAAGACAGCCTTGTGCTTTACAGCAAGCTAGCTTTGTTCTTAATTGGGCTTTAAAGTTAGCCAGCCATGATCTTACTGCGCTTCTAAAGTAAGCCAGCCATGTTCTTATTGCGCTTCTAAAGTAAACTAGCCATGTTTTTATTGCGCTTCTAAAGTAAGCCAGCCATGTTCTTATTGCGCTTCTAAAGTAAGCCAGCCATGTTCTTATTGCGCTTCTAAAGTAAAGTAGCCATGTTTTTATTGCGCTTCTAAAGTAAGCCAGCCATGTTCTTATTGCGCTTCTAAAGTAAGCCAGCCATGTTCTTATTGCACTTCTAAAGTAAGCCAGCCATGTTCTTATTGCGCTTTTAAAGTAAGCCAGCCATGTTCTTATTGCGCTTTTAAAGTAAGCCAGCCATGTTCTTATTGCACTTCTAAAGTAAGCCAGCCATGTTCTTATTGCGTTTTTAAAGTAAGCCAGCCCTGTTCTTATTGCACTTTTAAAGTAAGCCAGCCATGTTCTTATTGCACTTCTAAAGTAAGCCAGCCATGTTCTTGTTGTGCTTCTAAAGTAAGCCAGCCATGTTCATTACTGAGTTTTAAAGTAAGGCAGCTTTGATCTTTATTGGGCTTAACAGTTAGCCAGCTTTGCTCTTTATTGGCCTTTAAAGTAAACAAGCTTTGTTCACTATTGGGCTTTAAAGTAGGCCAGCTTTGTTCTTTATTGTGCTTTACAGTAAGCCAGCTTTATTTTTACAGAGCTTTAAAGTAAGCCAGCTTTCTTCTTTGTTGGGCTTTTAAGTAAGCCAGCTCAGTTCTTTATCGGGCTTTAAAATAAGCCAGTTTTGTTCTTTATTGGGCTTTAACGTAAGCCAGCTTTGATCTTTATTTAGCTTTAAAGTAAGCCAGCTATGTTCTTTATTGGGCTTTAAAGTAAGCCAGCTTTGTTCTTCATCGGGATTTACAGTAAACCACTTTATTCTTTATTGGGCTTTACAGTAAGCCAGCTTTGTTCTTTATTGGGCTTTACAGTAACCCAGCTTTGTTCCTTATAGAGCTTTAAAGTAATCCGGCTTTCTTTTTTATTGGGCTTTAAAATACGCCAGCTTTGTTCTTTATTGGGCTTTACAGTATGCCAGCTTTGATCTTTAATGGGCTTTACAGTAAGCCAGCTTTGATCTTTATTGGACTTCAAAGTAAGTCTGCTTCGTTCTTTATTGGGCTTTAAAGTAAGCCAGCTTTGTTCTTTATTGTGCTTCAGAGTAAGCCAGCTTTTTTACTTTATTGGGCTTTAAAGTAAGCCAGCTTTGTTCTTTATTGGGCTTTAAAGTAAGCAAGCCTTGTGCTGGCATGGGCTCTTGCTCCATGAACAGCCCGTAACTGCAGCAATCAATCAGTGGAACAGAAACCAGATTCTGGTGGTGCAATTCTACATACATTTTCGCATATTTTCTAACAACTTGATAAAAAATTATAGAAGAAATCCCACAATACCAAGAAACGATAAAGGAATATAAAGAGAGAGGTGGATTTCTCTAAAGCCTCTGCTCTCGTGCGATTAACACCTTTATTCTGTCAATTTACTCAATTATTATACAAGAACTAACCGCAATACAAAGAGGTGATAAAGCAATGTAAACCATTGCCAGGGTCCTGATTGGCAAGAGTGTACGAAATTGCACTGGTAATGACGGCAGATAATCCTGAGTCCCTATGAACTCGAACAAAGGTGTGTCTGTTATTTTCTGGAATAATGATCCTTCTCTTCTTTCCAACACCATGAATTGAAATATAAAGGGAAAAAATTTATGGGATTTCCAATGTAATAATAGCATTATCATAATACAAATACCATCCCTCGCCTGGATAGAGGGTCATCCCCAATCGTAATAACCACAACTAGAACATCCCATTGTTTTCGAACACACAGTTATAATGGTGTTGAATTAATGTGCACAGAAATTGATGAGAACATATAAAGCAAATTTTCCCTTATGAGCTAATAATAAAATTAACTGAGAATTTAGTCTTCCTCGTCCATAATTATATTTAATAACTTTCTCGTCAAATATGAAATAATGATCAATAAAACACCCCACTCCTTTCTTTACCTGAGACACTCACTAACGACAAGATTACAAACGTACATCAAAGTCAAAACTTAGCCACGGATTCGACATTCTCTCTCTCTCTCTGTGAGAAACCTGTCCGTCATTAGCGTTATGGAGGCTGACTGCTGCGTTGCAAAAAGGGGACCCTGGTCTCTCTCTCTCTCTCTCTCTCTCTCTCTCTCTCTCTCTCTTCCACCCACCTCCCGTCAACTCGTTTTTTGGAAAGTGTTCTCTATAAAACCCCAAAGGGAAACGGAGGTCCTCGTTGTTTTTCGCGAGATGTGACGTCTTTCCCATTTGAAAGGTTTTTTTATTTGTTTATTTCACAGGAAATGAATGAATGCTTTGGTTTTTACGAGGTCTATACTTTTGACAAGGGGGGCATACCAAGTACTATTTAATAATATAATAATTAATGGCAAAATTCTCTCTATAGAAAGAGAGGAAGAAGAGGAAAAACAGGAAGAAGAAGAAGAAAAAGAAAGGAGGAGGAGGAGGAGGAGGAGGAGGAGGAGGAGGAGGAGGAGGAGGAGGAGGAGGAGGAGGAGGAGGAGGGAGATGAAGAGGAGGAAGATTAAGAGGAAGAGGAAGAGGAGAAGAGGAGGCTGCTCTCACAAACAGCTTACAAAGAAATACTTGAAATTCAAAACCCTTAAAACCCTACAACTCATTCATCTACAATCCTAAAAAAATAAATGATCTCAAACGTTCCCAGCCACGAAAACATTTTCAGCTAAATAAAACCTACATGAACCCTGCAACGTTTGGCAATCCACGTCGTTATAACTATTACTGCCGGATAATTTAATAATCTGCTGGCCCAATGGGTGGTTCGAATATCTGCATAAAACCATTACAGTGGGAATGCTCGCTATGTGAGAAGGGTAATGGTCGGCCATATTTCTTTTATTATTATTGTTATCATTATTATTGGGCCACTACATTTTCTTTAATTAATAATAATAATAATAATAATAATAATAATAATAATAATAATAATAATATTATTTTTATGAATCTTATTATTATTACCGATATGCTACACTATTATTATTATTATTATTATTATTATTATTATTATTATTATTATTATATTATAACTGCTACAGATACAAGCAAAATTATAAAAACTATTCAAGTAAAGTCTACAAAATCATTCACAGTAAGTTTATATCACATTCCTAAATAATGTGGCACTGACAACTCGACGGTAAGATTCATATCAATATGGCAACTCATACGCCCCCTAAGGGAGGTCGTGACGTCACGGCAAATTAAAAGTAAGTAAAGGGTCCATTTTCCAACAATTTCCTTGAAAGCCTAAGTAAAGTTCAGGGTAAATAAACATTAATTAAAAGTTCCGTTAAACGAGACTGGATAAACATTGCTTTTGGATGAAAATATTTACCTCTATGAAATAACAGTTCGAGGAAAATGAAATTTCTACTTCCAGATCAAAATGTTTCTCTCTCTCTCTCTCTCTCGAACTGCCAATTATGTATAAATGGAACACTGAAATGTATGTAATAACTATTTTTAATGGGGTAAAAGACTGATTTTGATTCTCTCTCTCTCTCTCTCTCTCTCTCTCTCTCTCTCTCTCTCTCTCTCTTTACAACAGGCCGACCGCCTTCCAGCCCTCCCCAGCAAAAGTAAAAAGATAAGATAAAGAAAGAAATGAGGATATACCTACTCCAGAACTCTCTCTCTCTCTCTCTCTCTCTCTCTCTCTCTCTCTCTCTCTCTCTCTCTCTCTCTCTTTACAACAGGCCTCTCAGCCCTCCCCAGCAAAAGTAAAAGATAAGATAAAGAAAGAATGAGGATATACCTACTCCAGAACTCTCTCTCTCTCTCTCTCTCTCTCTCTTTACAACAGCCCGACCGCCTTCCAGCCCTCCCCAACGAAAGTAAAAAGATAGGATAAAGAAAGAAATGAGGATATACCTACTCCAGAACTCTCTCTCTCTCTCTCTCTCTCTCTCTCTCTCTCTCTCTCTCTCTCTCTCTCTCTCTCTCTCTCTCTCAAAAGGAAGAAGATAAGATAAAGAAAAAATGAGAATATTGCTACCTCGGAATTCTCTCTCTCTCTAAAGAAAAAATAAAGATAAAGAAAAAATGAGAATATAGTAGTCCCAAGACTCTCTCTCTCTCTCTCTCAAGAGGAAAAATGAAAAAAATAAGATAAAAAAATGAGAATATAGTTACCCCACAATTCTCTCTCTCTCTCTCTCTCTCTCTCTCTCTCTCTCTCTCTCTCTCTCTCTCTCTCTCTCTCTCCTTGCTTTGGTATGCATGAAAACTCCAGTCCTCTCGATCCCAGGGAGCTCCCAGGCGATATTGCTGTTCCCTTTGACCTTTGGATCTCCTCAAAGTGAATAAACGCATATGAGAGAAAGTGAATAAACAAGGGAAAGGTGCTTTTGCTTTCTATAGAAAGGGTCAAGAATAAACCCCATTAATATGAAGGAATGGAAAGCGAATAATTCAACTGGATGGAATTTAATGGTAGCTAATGGACAGCTTCCGTTTTTAACTTTACTGCGCTTTCTCTGTGCTTGCAATGCAAGCATCAGGAGGTGTTTTGCTGTTGCTTTCTATAGAAAGGGTAAAAAAATAAACATCATTAACATTAAGGAATGGAAGACGAATAACTCAACTGGACGGACTTTAATGGCAGATAATGGATTGCTTTCGTTTTTCATTTCGCTTGCACTTTTTATGTGCTTGCAGTTCAAGCACAAGAAGTGTTCAAAATTAACATTATTCAAGTATCTTTAATGCCGTTTTTAATGCTATTAAACTTTTAGGAATTAT
>NC_089753.1:50061928-50076928 GCF_040412425.1 Macrobrachium rosenbergii
ATATTGTCCTGAAGTCCCTTTGATCATTGTCAATTTGTAGATGATCATATCAACACCCAAGGTTCCACTGATCACTTTGCTAAATATAGCACAAATCTCTAAAAACGTTATTGCAAGAAACAACACAGACACTCCATTCTAGTCTGGTCACCTTATAAACAGTGGAACAATTACTCAGTGTTGAATAGGGAACTTGTCTTACTGTATTCTAATTTCTCTGATAATTTTCTTCAAATATTTTCTTTACATAATCTGACCATCAAGGCTTCCCCCTGTTAATCCTTTCACAGATTCTCTGCAATTAACTTTTTTAAACATTGTATATACACCAAAATTCTATTTGAATTTACTAATGATTCTCCCACATAAATTCATAATTTCCAGTCTACAACTATCCCAGTATGACAAGTGAAAAACCTTAGCATTACTTTTAATCATCTCTCTATTACTAACCCCAATAAGACTTGCTGGGGAAAATAATGTTATTACCTTTTCCAATCACAAGAGCTTCCGTCTTTGACCGTACAACTTGGCACCAATATCTAGTATTCTTCTCCTGCTGCTTTTGGACGTGTTACACCTTTCCTAATTGTCATGCACCATTTCATGATTCACACACACACGTGTGTGTGTATGTGTGTGTTTATATGTGTATATATATATATATATATATATATATATATATATATATATATATATATATATATATATATATATATATATATATATATATATATATATATATATATATATTATATATATATAGTAATATTCTTGTAATTAGTAAATCCCAATCATTTGACTCAAAAAGTTTACATTCAACTTCACATACTAGCAAGCACCCAAATAATGCCACTTCCCTACTGACTAGAGCGGACCAGCTGCCATATTCTGCGAGTAATCTGAAAAGTTGGCAATGACAACTGAACACACAACATCCTAACTTCATCGTAGGATTTACACACTAGATGTACAATTCCTTATTTTTACCTATAAAGGCATTACACTTCCTCTACCTATCGTTTGGATAACTTACTAAAAGAAAAAAAAAAAACTTCCCTTTAACATAGTCACGTGTAGGAAGGTCTCCCAATACAAAGGAGCAATATTCTCTTCTCACTTTAAAACTAACGTTTTTAAGAGTGTCCAGGAATCCTTCCTCTGAATAACGTCAAGGCAATAACTCTGTCCCTGCAGGAACATCTATTAACTCGTTATCTTACCAATTCTTGATTACTTTCATTTTTTCAGCTTGCTGTATTTATCCCATTGCGAACATACAGCTCCCCTTCCACTCTAAGATTATAAGTCAATTCCACATACGTCCTCCAAAATCCATCTGTTCTCTGTTCACATCAGTTCTAGGTTTTCTGGTAGATGAACGAGTAATTCTCTTCTACAGTTCTCTAGATATTACTTTTCCCTTTCATGTTTACTTACCTAAATGTTTTTCTACTATATTCTTGTATATCAACTTATTTCTATGTCATGAGAGTAATTCTAACTATGTATGTCATTTTTTCGTCTCAACTCATCATTTTCTACTATCCACTGCTTTACTCTTACAAACACATCAACTGAAATGACTTGGATGATATACTTCAACAATTCATGAACCTATTCATCATCTATCTTATTTCCACTGGCCTCCTATATTTCTACAGCAACGTTGTCAATCAAACTAAATCCGTAACTTATTTATACTCAAAGCTACTTCAATCAAAAGCTACCTCAGTGAAATAATTATTCAATATCTCCAAGCTATTTCATTCACTCTGTTAGCACACACGAACCATCAAAGCCTATCTCTGCTCACTTTCTCTTGTCAATATTATGTATATGATCATATTATTTGAGGCTCTGGCAATGATTCAACTGCTTTCTGAAAGTCAGATACCAGTTGTTCTATTTTCTTTTCCTATTTAGGCTGGGGTATGGATACCAAGGTCTAAGCACGCGATAATTAACCACTGTAAATAATAAATGAAAAACTGTAGAGTTTACTGTGTAAACTTTACGCCATTAATTCAGATTTACAAAATTAGGCTTTGCCTCGAGGAGTATTGGTGATGGCAAGTTTTCTGCATATTAATCGTGTATAATTATTCAAATACTCATCATCATATAAATACATACATACATACATACACACACACACATATATATATATATATGTGTATATATATATATATATATATATATATATATATATATATATATATATATATATATATATATATATATATATATATATATATATATATATATATATATATATATATATATATATATATATATATATTGTGTACTGTAGAATTATGATGAATTATGATGAGGAGAAGCCACCATCATATCTAGAAACATCCACTGTAGAAAATATATAGTATATAGTATGTAGTCCTACAAAAGGAATTATGACATTGTAGGTGACCATTTTTACGTAACCCACGATCTAAAAAAGGTCCCTTAACCAGCCAAATGTTACAGTGCTATCTCTACCAAAATCTATTCCCTTGCTGAAAGTCGCAAAGCTCCTATTTGGTCAAATTCTCCTGAAATTCTGCCCAAAACTTTGTCTAGTCCTCCTGACAAGCAGACATACAAACAAACAAACAGAACCAAAAACATAATTTTCAATGAGAGATCATTAGGAATTCTTGATGTTGCTGCGAACAATTGGCGAGACGAAGGAAGAAAAAATTTCGATCTGAATTTTTTTGGTTTTGAGCTAAGAAATGGGACCCTTACTAAACATCTCTTGAAGCCAGAGTCACATTTGCATTAAGAAACTTCACACCAGTGGGCAATGGACCAGCGGGTGAGAGTCAAGTGTTAGTTGTACTGGAAGGCCACAGGGTATCTGATTGATAGCTATAAAGGAGATAAGACAAATGTACTTCTTTACAAGCCACACGTACATCTTTACAAGTCAGATTTTTCACGGTTATCCTTAGCTTCCATCAAAGGGTTACTCTAGATTATTTCCATTTCAAAGATAAATATAAACGTGACTTAGAGTTTTATTCTTATGCATTAAATACATAATACTCTAAAGAAGGAATGTTAAGGGACATATAGAACAGTGAAGACTGGTGGCGCTTTCGTGGCAACTAAATTTACATCCTCGGAAAAACGCTAATATACTTTAAGTAGTATACATATCAGAAAGTACAGAGGCTAAAACAAATAAATGACAAATAGCAAAAAAAATTAACACACGCAAAGCCAACACACAAAGCCACTTGAATGCTTTCATTGGAGTAATTTCGGTTTCAAGAAACTCCTAGCAGGATCTTCACTTAATATGGTACGGTTGATCAAAATTTTCTCTCTCTCTCTAAGCTGGAGACCTTCAGTGATGGCTTTCAATCATTCTCAACTTGTGAGCAAATGGAAGTAGTTAATTGGAATAAAATTTTATTTTCGAACCAATTAATTAAATGCAACCGAGACAGTTTGTGACAACCAAGGATCATAAAAAAGAAGACAAGCAATGATTTTGTAAACACTGACCATAATGAACCTAGCAAAGTTCTGGGATTTGTGAAAAGACCTTTGAGTTACATTATTATTATTATTATTATTATTATTATTATTATTATTATTATTATTCAGAAGACGAACCCTATTCATATGGAACAGGCCTAAAGGGGCCACTGACTTGAGATTCAAGCTTCCAAAGAATAAGGTGTTCATTTGCAAGAACTTACAGAAGACAATAAGAAATACAGAAAAAAAGAGATCAGTTATTAGAAGCAAAGATAAATTAACAAATTAATAAATAAATAGATAAAAATGCAAGTAAATTATCAAAAGTACATAAATGCAAGAACGGTCTGAAATACCGAAGTCCAAAACAATATTTTTCTTTCGTGAGAGAAACCTCCAACTTAAAATTCTCTTTTATAAAGGGCCTAAGCAGATCTAAAAGCCCACATATAAGTGGAGAAAGTTACTTTTTAAAAAAAAAAACAGTGGTTCCTGTTCTCCTGAGTGCACAGCCTGTGCTGGCATAGGGCTAACTTAATCTAACAACAGCACCGAAAGTGATTATAAGTGAAAGCAGTTAGCTACTTTTTAGAAACTGCTGGTATAAGGCTAACTTAATCTAACATCTTCACTAAGTTAGGTTATTGAAAATCGAGTTTACCTTTAATAAAAACAGAGGAATTTAAAGTGCTTGAGAATATGGTTTTTTTTTTCTCCAATCTGTCACAGATATTTATCCTTCAATGCTTCATCACTATTTGACAGGTCAGCAAGAGCAGTACAGCGAGCTGACAATAACTTCACTTGTTGTCTGTCAACACTTTGATCTTTGACCTTTGCCAGAAAAAAATAGAGCGTGAAAAGAAGACATTAAAAAGTCAGGTCACGTGAAGCCTTAAGGAAACTGTAGAATCACTAGCATTGTCAGAAGGTGGATATTACCATGATGTTTAGATATGAAAGTATAAGGGTGTGCACGTGTAAGTATATGTATTTGTGTACGAACAAGTATACACATTAACATTTACAGTAACTGATATATTATGTACAACAAATAACATGAATACATACAAAACAAATATAAAAGTACAAAAATTCACCGAATTTATTTTCTAGCATTTATGGGTTCCATCAACACCTACAAACTCACGAAAAATATTACCGTCGTCAAGTTATAAGTTATGGGATAGAGAACTAATATTTTCCTGGGTAGAAGAAAAAAAGACAGATAATCATTCAAATAGTCGATAATCTATAATTAACATGATTAATAACAGCTCAAACTGAGGATAATTCCAACGAAATACAAATCTCAATAATGAGCCACCTCGCTCACCTAATGTTTTCTGCGGAGTGTACAAAATCTGTAGAGGAAACCAACTGCCTTCATCCGATGAGGTTTCTTTTAAATTAAAAGTACTTAAGTTCATTGGCCAATCACATAAATATTGTAATAGTCTCAGCCTGTCTATGTTTTCCTAATACTGTAATTATTACTGAATAAATGAAGCAATTATCTTATAGCCATAAGCTTTTAGTAATTTCACACGTAACTAGACAAGAGATCACGAAAATCAATATACTAAATACACAATTTTCTGCGGGCAATTCGTAATGCCAAATGTATTACAGTATATACAGTATTACCCTTGATGTTCCACATCTCCAGACGAGGACTTGACACGATAAAATACAATAAAACTATCAAAAATTACAAACGAAAATTCCTTTTGCTCTAAGCCCTCTGTTCATTCTGCTAAAGCGTATACGAAAATATAAATAAAAGCTTACAATAGGCTAGTATGAAAAGAGGAAATCCTACACCGTGCAGATATTTACTGTGAGGTCATACGACTTGAATAACTTACTGTACAGCCTTAATGTAAATGAATCTCATTCGCTTCCTTACATGAAAGTTACCAGTTACTAACAAGTCTAGTGCCTGCGATATCTTTTAAACAGCTGTAGCTTAGGCGGAAGAACAGGTATCATAGTTTCCAGAGTTAATAAGCAGTCATCAAACATTCATAACTGACTTAGAATCATTATAAAAGATTAGTTCCCTAGTGACCAAATTAAATGAAAGTTAAGTCAAAGTTAACTTGTCTCTTCCCTCGCTTATGCCCTGACTAGAACAAAATCTTACAAATTTAATGTTTTTTTTTTTAATGGGAAATCACGAACACGATAATACACAGACGATTTAAATCGAGAAGAAGAAATTCATTGTATATCTGACCATTTCCCATTTCAAGAAGCACCACGGTATTCAAATTAACGTATAAAGCTTGGCGTATATATGTGGTATCTTTCTGCACATGTCTCGTCCTCTAGTCACCCAAAGCATTTATCTGTTTTATGTTCACCGTTATTTCCCCTCACTTAGCTTTCCAAAGCACCAGACCATGTATATTTCTATTTCCGTTGGTTCCTCTACGCTTTTCTCTCTCCTCATCATCCAAAATGAACTTCCATGGCACCACAGAATGTTTAGGCACCTACTGTACACAGTTCACTAGACACAGCCTGCTAGCCTCTAGCAGGCAAAAACGACCTACCAGAACACGAGATTATTTTAGAGCATCAACATTAAACAAAGCGGGACTTGAAGAAGCTGGATTCTCCTGGTGTTAAAGGACTCAGACTTGAAGCCATCCACGATCTTCAGATGATCACAGATTTAAATTCAGATGAAGTGACATCTTTTACACCTTTTCAGTCTCCTCAGGAATAAAATCATTAGATCTTTACGGTTTCATAAACCTAAACAGCGACTAAATCAATGACCGACAGATCATAACATTCAATTCGATTTTGTACTGACTCTCATTAGATTACATTGGACTTTTCTTATCGAGTTTCATTACAGAACATGGCCCCCAAAAAAAAAACCTCCTCAGAAATTAAGAGAACGCAACACAGCCTGATAATACCAGTAGAATACGCCTTCCACAGCCAGAACAACAACAAAACCGACCACGCTTTCAGAAATACAAAAACCAATCAAAAACAAATAAAAAAGTCGTTTTTTCATTTGCTCATGTCTTTTCTTTGTTATCCATATTAAACTACTACTGCATGATTTTACTTTTACTTAAAAAGAAAGGGGGAGAGAGCAGCAAGCAACAATTTGCACCATCATTTTCTCTTGAATATTTTTTATGCACATGTTCTGTGGTTCTGTTAATTCCATTTCTTTTTTCACTCCCGGACAGACGAGATGATATGGCAGGCCCCATTAAGAGATGGTAAGGGCATGATGATGACGTTGAGTAAATCATATACTATATATATATATATATTTATATGGGAACACGATAGCTAGGATTATACCCATGATAGAATGTCGTGGTATCCGTAAGTACTCTTCCACTGTGACTGTAATTGTCGCTTATTGTTCGAACGAAGCTTTTAGACAGATGAACGAAAAGGTAATAAATGCATCAGATTTTCATATCTTTTTTTTCACGTAATTAGTGTTCAAGGAACGTTAGATTTCGTTCAGAGAATAATCTTAAAAGTTAAAAGTCGTTTACTAGATTAATCTTAAAGTTAAAAGTCGTTTGGTATCTTGATGTTTACGCGACAATTTTAGGAACATTGGAAAAGTCCACAGGGGGGAGAAATGTTTAGTGACTTCCCCGAATGAATGTGTAATTTATCATGATAATTGTCTACCCTCGAGTAGCCCCAGTATTAAAAATAACAAGCAATGAATGGTACACAGTACCTTCATATTATATATGCGACAAGCCATGCCCCAAGTATCAAATTTTCCTCATAACGGCTCTTTCTCTCTCTCTCTCTCTCTCTCTCTCTCTCTCTCTCTCTCTCTCTCTCTCTCTCTCTCTGCACGCTGATTTCCCTTTGGGAGCCCTCTTGGGCTTATAGTCTGTTGACTCTGTCCATAAGGGATTTCAGCTCATGATTTAAAGAAAGAGAGAGAGAGAGAGAGAGAGAGAGAGAGAGACAGAGAGAGAGAGAGTTGCTGGATGTTGACAGACGTCTTAAGGCAAAGCACACAAGCATTATCCTGTCTGGAAACATTTAGTGACCGACCAAAAAAGGGCTCTGGCCTGTCAATTTTTTATCAATAGAAACCTCCCAAACTGAAGATTGTGTCTCGAGGCTACCCAATTATCAGTTAGCATAATTCACTGCCAACATAGAATACCATATCCCATTCCTTGACATTTCATGTTGTGTTTTGCTTCCTTTGTGTGTGTAACTGCTTTGTTTACAGTCACTGATAATGCGATCGGAATCAGCTGTGCATCGTTGTACAAAGGACAGAAAACTACGTTTTAATTAATACAACAGAGGGGATAGATGGGAATTACTTCTTTCATTGAACTCTAGTATTATTTATTTATATATATACATAATATATATATGAATATGTATATAAATATACATAAAATATACATATATACATATATATGTACATATATATTTATATATATATATATATATATATATATATATATATATATATATATATATATATATATATATATATATTTATATATAAATTTCTGGCTCACATCAGGATTGAAAACCCAGGTCGTCCAAATGAAAGGCATGGGCGTTATCAACCGCACCACACTCACGCCATAAAAGAAGTTGGTAGCGCCCTTGCCTTCCAATCGAAAGGCCTGGGTTCGATCCCAAGGGAGTCAGAAACTTATTCTGTTCTACATGTGACTGCGTATTAAGATATATATATATATATATATATATATATATATATATATATATATATATATATATATATATATATATATATATATATATATATATATATATATATATATATATATATATATATATATATATAATTATACACACACACCACCAACAATAGGAGGATAATCAATCAATGGAGACAATACTGGCCCCCACATTTCTTCATTTGGTTCTTCCACATCATCTACCATCTACTATCTACCCAGCAATTTTCGTTCTCTCCTCCTTCCTACTCTCAAAACTTCCTAATGGTGCGTACTTTTCACCATCCTGTCATGACCCCGTTCTCCCTACGTAACCAAACCACCTTGAAATACTTTGGTGCATTCTTCTTTCGTTTCTCTACATAGTCACCTTTTGAAATACTAATATTACACATGTATTTGAAAGGCTATTCATCCCAAAGATTTTTCCTTGTCTCTCTTCTGCCTCTACACTTCAATTCTATAAAGGAGCGTTGGCTCTACAATCCTTCGACATCATAGAACTATTTTATCTCACAACGACTCTTGTCTCGAACCTTTTAGCAGAGATCCTGTAACGAATTCGTCAAATTTGCTTTAAAAATATTATATATATATATATATATATATATATATATATATATATATATATATATATACATGTATACATATGTATGTATATATATATATATATATATATATATATATATATATATATATATATATATATATATATATATATATATATATGTATGTATATATTAACATATATATATATATACATGCATATAAACATACATACATAGCCTACATATACATACAAGTGAAACTTCCCTAAACAAGATAACATCTTAAAATTAACTGGCTACAATACTGTAAATGACAACATACATTATTGGAAAACACTTGATAACCAATATATGACAAATGAATATCAAAATCTCCGGCTACTCATCCTAAAACTCCCAACAGAACGAACATATTAACTAGACCTCTGTATAAAGGTGTTCATTGACCTCTCTCAATTCGCGAGTCGTCCATCGCTACAAAATACCGACCTAAAATTAGCCACCGACTAAATTAAATAATTCCATCCCATTCTCGGAATAATTAGAAAATATTATTCTCCGTCCGTGACCGGGGATTGGAGGGGCTGAGTCAAAAAAGGGTAGTTACTAATTATGATGAAAAGCCATACAGGCAATTGCAAGCACAAATAAAAAACAGGACTCGGTATGGGGATAGCAATTGATTCCTAGATAATCTAAAATTTACGTCATAACTGAAGGGGTTTCTTTATCCTGATATCGCCTGTGATTCTGTGTAAAGTATTGTCATAGGTGAGATCATTGCTCTATTGTAACAGGCAGCTTCAAATGATTATGTGCAAAAGCTTTAAAGATACGATTGTTATTGAAAACAATTTCTAAAGATAGACCTAATACGTAATTGCACCAGATAATTGTAAGTGGTTTGCACGGGTCATGCGCTAATAACATGCAATATAAGCATCAACGAATTAAACATATGTAACTGCAGTCAAATATATATATATATATATATATATATATATATATATATATATATATATATATATATATATATATATATATAATTTGAAAACTAATCCACAGTTATTTAAGGGTAAAAATATATTTAAAAATAAATCCATACAGACAGCTTTATGGAATCTGTTCCATTCCCTTTTCAGTCTCAAAGGGGAATCGAACAGATTCCAGAAAGCTCTCCGTATAGATTTATTTTTAAATGTATTTGTACCCATAGATAACTGTGGATTAGTTTCTCAAATAATAATAATAATAATAATAATAATAATAATAATAATAATAATAATAATAATAATAATCTTACGGATCGCTAAAAGCAACTTGCAGCAAACAAGACACTAAACGTTCTAAAAAAAAAAAAAAAAAGTGTCCCACAAACAGCTGAGTGGGGGACAGCTGTGACGGACAACGGGGGCATTTGGCCGGCCACCCCACCCCATAAAAGGACCCGATGAGCAACGGAGCATGAGGCAATAGAAAGTTAGATTGGACTTTGAAAGCAATAAATGTTCCTCGAGTGGCCAGAAAAAAAAGAAAGCAAAAAAGAAAGTGTCTCACTGTTGTCCATATGAGCAACTATTAGGTTGTTCTCTTTCCTTATTTTCTGTTTCCTTTATTTTCACTTTCTTACTTTCTATTTCCTTTCCTTTCTCTTACTATTTTCTTTTTTGTTCCTTGTTTCCTTTCTTTTTCTTTTTAATTTATGTTTCCTTTCTTTACTTTTTCTTATTTTCTATTACTTTTCTCTTTTCTTATTTTGTTCCCACTTTTCTCTTTCTTGTTTCCCGTTTCCTTTCTTTTCTCTTTCTCACTTTCTATTTCCTTTCTTATTTTCTGTTTCCTTTCTTTTCCCTTTCTTACTTTCTATTTCCTTTCTTTTCTTTCTCATTTTCTGTTTCCTTTCTTTTCCCTTTCTTATTTTCCTTTTCTCTTTCTTACTTTCTATCTCCTTTCTTTTCTCTTTTTTTCTGTTCTCTTTCTTTTCTCTTTCTTACTTTCTATTTCCTTTCTTTTCTCTTTCTTATTTTCTGTTTCCTTTCCTTTCGTTTTCAAAATTTCTATTTCCTTTCTTTGCTGTCTCGAAGAGCAGAGAAATTTCGTTAAATTTAAAAAGGAAATTCATTTTCTCTTACTGGGTTTTCTACAATAAATTACATATATATGATATATATACATATATATATATATATATATATAAATATATATATATATTATATGTATATGTATATATATATATATTAAGTAAGCAAGTAGTTAACTACAGTGGACTCTAGAATTTCCACAACTGGTTAATTTGTTTGGTCATCGACTGTGGGTTTTTAGTTTTCTGTAAAACTATTGTGGCGGCTTTGTCTGTCCGTCTGCGCTTTTTCTGTCCGCCTCAGATCTTAAAAACTACCGAGGCTAGAGGGCTGCAAATTAGTAAGCTGATCATCCACCCTCTGATCATCAAACATACCAAATTGCAACCCTATAGCCTTAGAAGTTTTTTTTTATTTTATTTACGGTTAAAGTTAGCCATAATCGTACTTCTGGTACCCCCATAGGTACCAAACAACACAGGCTGTACAGAAAATTCGATTGCGTCAATGAAACTTCGGCGCATTTTTTACTTGTTGATTTTTGCCTTCATTGAAAATAAAATAGAAAATAACCTTCACTACACTGCTCTTTCTCTCTCTCTCTCTCTCTCTCAAAATAATTTACAGCCGGAATCCTTTACTCTATCCCAGACCATTCCCCAGGAGATAAAAAAAAATATATCATAAATTTAAAAGCGAATCATCCACGCACAATATGCTAGAAAGAATTTCGATGTAGCTAACTGGGGACTGCCCACACACACTTACATGCCCCCCCGTCCCCCCCTCTCTCTCTCTCACATACTCAAACTTGTTAAATCTCTCTCTCTCTCTCTCGTATACACACAAACACACACACACACACGCACATCAGCGCAATGGATAAATACTGGAATACCGATTCTTCATAATTAGGGCTGAAGGCCCTTTGGGAAGTAAGAATTGCTTTCATTTTTTCCTATTCGGAATAGAAAACGTGAACAGGCATAAAAGGAAATAGAATAGAAAACGGGCAGAGACATAAGTGGAAACCAGATGTTGTGGACTTACTTGCAATTTGAATTTAAACAGTTCCGGCATGAATGTGGCCAGCAATACTATTAGTATATACATATATACAGTATATATATATATATATATATATATATATATATATATATATATATATATATATATATATATATATATATATATATATATATATATATATATATATATATATATATATATATATATATATATATATATATATATATATAGAATCTCCTGGTCATTTTTACTAATTACGTACATCATTGTAATATCCTCAACGGCCGATTAATTTCTCGAGTTCTTCACACTTTTTGGGTCTAACGCTTTTGTAGCGACAAGTGTATCCAAAAAGTGTGATAAATTCCTTTGCTGAAGTAACCAAGGCAACTGACTGAATTACTAAAAATATGATACGTTGTTTTCAGTGTCTAAACTTTATAACTACGTCAAATAGAAAAGAGATGTTACATAAAGCAAGCAAATCTACTTTGCCAGCAGAAACCCATAAAACTTTATTCGGAAAGTCCTTAAAAAGTCCAGCAAAAAAACTTGCTATAAAACAATGACTTCATTGTTATGAATGATTACCAAACTTTCCCTAATGAGCTTGCTGAAATTCACAATTTACTTTACACATTTGTTTAAAAAGAGGGGTCTTGTAGGCTTTACCTTAAGCAAAGTTTACGATTTTACGTATAAAAGGCATTCTTGCAGGCTTCAATTCATACAAATGCCCTTCAAAATCTTGCAAAACTGACACAGGAAGCTCATAGCGGAAACTCAGAAACTAATACCATTATACACAAGAGTATGTGACCTGTTTCGTGGAATATCCCATATTTGCACTTTCGACATAATTCCAAGGAAAAAAAAAGCATTATACTTCGTACAATGCACCATGTATCCATTAAGTAAATGATATTGCTCCTCAAATTAGGTTTCAGAAAATTACCTGCCTGAGACCCTTACCGTGCCACAAATGTTCATGAGCTCAGAACATGACACATATGCGTCATGTCTGATTTGATAAGAATTTCATCAATATAAACGAGTATGATTTCACAGTCCCGAAATCATACATACCTCATTTATTTATCCGCAGATTTCCTTTCATATTGTCATAGGGCCTGTGACAGATAAAAGCAATCAATTGACCGTTTTATGAACCTAACGAAATAGAGAAAAGAAATTAAAAGACATAATAATGTTGACAGATAAAAAAAAAAACAGCAAAAATTCTCGTACTCGCAACGCCATGAAATAGCTGAGGAATTGTTTAATCAACTAATAACAATGATAATAACCTGTGAACAATCGTTATCCTATTGATATAAGGGGAAAAAAGCCCAGTAGTATATCAACTTTCTGTCAGTTATATTGGAACGCAAATCCCCATAATAATAATAATAATAATAATAATAATAATAATAATAATAATAATAATAATAATAATAATAATAATAATAACAACCACTTAACAGCTGATAATACGATTAAAACACCCATTAGTGGGTCTATTTTGTGTCTGATGTATACACATTTTTACAGTAATGTCCGAATAGTATTTGTAAACAATGTATTATTATTATTATTAGAAAAACCCTTTGGTGGTTTTGTTTCAATTTTCTTACTGTTTTATATATACTGTATATACATATAAAACAGTATGAAAACTGAAACAGATTCCACTAAAGTGTTTAATAATAATAATAATAATAATAATAATAATAATAATAATAATATTCTATGAACAACCATTTTCTACTCGATAAAAGGAGAAAAAGACGCATTAGTGGATCTATATTCTGTCTGGTAAATAGTTTATACATATGTATATGTGTATGTATGTATGTATATATATATATATATATATATATATATATATATATATATATATATATATATATATATATATAAAACAATATAGCCTATATTGTAGCAGATAAAAATAACAGACGGAAAATATAAAACAATTCCCACTAGGGTTTTTTCTTATAATAATAATAATAATAATAATAATAATAATAATAATAATAATAATAATAATAATATTTAGCACCGCAATACAGCTGATACCATTCCCAGTGACTTTGCAAATGGTTGTAGTCCCCACCCCCGCCCCACCCAAAGAGTGAAAAGTAGTCATACCCTTCAATGTCAACTTCGGTGTGCGTGCGTGCGTGCGCGCGTGTGTGCGTGTGTGTTTGTTATAGCAGCAACAGCAGTAGATATAGACCGAAGCAGTCAGTGGATATAGCAATCCCTCCTCCTCCTTCTCAGTGTCCTGTTTTTCCAGTAATTTAGAGACAGCTGCAGTAGTAGTGATCCTCAGTCAGTGGAATCTGGAATGGCTGTTACCAATTTTCCGATGACCAGTGATAGAATATTGCTTTGCACATAACTTCTTTTTAAAGATGTTAATTTTAGAACAAATAATAATACATAACTTTTTTTAATAAGATAGTCTTAGAAGAATGAGTCTTAATTGCAGATATACATCCACAGGCATGTAAGTGTACGGATATATTTTTTTAAAATTATACAGAGAATTATTAAGAATCGTACAGTTTCGACATCTCCGTATAATTCTAATTTTAATATATATATATATATATATATATATATATATATATATATATATACATATATATATATGTATATATACAAATATATATAATTTATATAAGTAGTATATAGTGTGTATATATACGTACATATACATAACAAATGTGTGTATATATATATATATAGTTTCATAACTGTGGATGTTTCTCTTTGTAAGGTAATTTTCCCAAACAACAAACCAGTTCATTTATATTCACTGGACGTACAGAAATACCCTCAGAAGTTCTTATATATCTCCAAATCTTGTAAAAAAAAAAACTGCAAAGATAATATTCTATCACTGGTTAACACAATGGACTTGGTAAGTAAAGTAAGTTGGCAAGTATCGAGCTCTTCAGAGCAGTATCTTCGAGCATTGGTTAAAAATGCAATGTTTACATTCTTCTGAGGAATCTCTCTTTTACCTACTTCTTCTTATTACTATTGTTTCCTTCTTTTTTCCTGTCGGCTGATTGTACCACTGGTAAATGTTGTTACTTGTTATTAAAGCCGTGT
>NC_089753.1:50079428-50081928 GCF_040412425.1 Macrobrachium rosenbergii
ATAATAATAATAATAATAATAATAATAATAATAATAATAATAATAATAATAATAATAATAATAATAATAATAATAATAATAATAATAATTATAATAATAATAATAATATACGCCGTTATAAATTACACTTACGTGTTATGAATGACACTAAATAACTGTAATTACAACTAAAATATATAAAAATTCACAGCGAGACCTCACCTACATTCGGCACTATCCATTGCATTCGTCGATATTAATCTAATTCGGTATGATTAATGTCATTGAGCCTTATCGCTAGAACGGTCGTCAATGACTCTTCAACAATGGGGTATCTGTCGAGTGGCTTTGTAAATCCATCAACAGATAATATATTACCTGTGTTACGATTGTATTGAAGACTAACATCAGGGATTAGTATTATATTTAACTTTTTAATATATATGTATATATATATATATATATATATATATATATATATATATATATATATATTTAATTTATTTATATCTGAAAATTAGGATTTCACTAAGATTAACATCAGATATTAATATTTTTAACTGTTTTTTAATATATATTTATATACATATAAATATATACAGTATATTCTATTATATGTAATATATATATATATATATATATATATATATATATATATATATATATATATATATATATGTATATATAGTATATATAAATATCTGAAATTAACATCAGACATTGGTATTATATTTAACTGTTTTTTTTATTATATTTACGTTAAATTTAGGATTTCACCAAGATTAACATCAGATATTAGTATTATATTTAACTATTTTAAACATATTCAACTTAAATTTACGATTTCACTAAGAATAACATCAGATATTAGTAATACATGAAACTATTTTTTTAATTTATTTATCTGAAAATTAGGATTTCACTAAGATGACTTAGTATTGCATTAGATGTTTTTTCAAGATATCCGAAATCAAGAATTAAATTACTTAATGCAAGACTCAATAGGGTTATAAAAGAGGTTAATGGGAACACTGATCACACACCACTTGAGCTAAGACTGTGCTGAAGACTAACATGAAACTTAGTATGATATGTCACGGTTTTCTAAATATCTTTAGGATGCCGTGCAATTGGAACTTAGAAAGTTCAAGCGAAGTTGCAATGCATTACTAACCTAATGATATTCTCATTGCACATTAATAGCTTTTATCTATTTATTAATTTATTTTTCTTTTTAATGAGTGAGATCTCTTTTTTCCATATTCTCCTTTACCTTCTCTTACTTAATAATGCACCATATTCTTTGGAAGCTTAAATTTCAAGTCAGTGGGCCCGTTTTCCTTATGAGTATGGTTCACCTTCTGCATAATAATAAATAATAATAATAATAATAATAATAATAATAATAATAATAATACTTTGACTGAAAAATAGCATGTTTTTAAGGTAATATGAATTTTTCCTAACATACAAACCTGCGTTCGCAAGCTAAATCCTATGTAAAGACCGACGGTTTGTATTTATGTACGAATGGAATATAGAATTTTTGACCAAAGGCCACGCGCTCGGACCTATGAGGTCATTCAGCGTTGAAAGGAAAATCGAACGTAGAAAGGTTTGCCAGGTGTAACAGGAGGAAAACCTCGCAGTTGCACTATGAGGCAATTGTTAGGAGAGTAAGATGGAAGAAAGAGAATATGAACGGAGTAAAAGGAACGAAAGGAGTTGCAGCTAGGGGGCGAAAGGACGCTGCAAAGAACCTTCAGTATTCAAAAACATCATTCATTCCCAATATAACTAAGCACCACTAGGGAAACTATAGCAAAATAAAGCAGCGCTTAAGATCGTCATTATCACTAGGAAAACCATACCGTGTAAAATGACGGTAACGTAAAAGAGAGTCGAGACAGCCAGTACCTACCACACAGAAGTGACGTAACCTACCGCAGCTGACGTTGGTAGATTTCAAAGCCAGACGCAGACTCTTTAAGCTTATTAACTAGACAGACTTTGGACAAAGGAACCTAATTCATTTCAATTTCAGTGCTCGAGAAGACCATGCGTTAGGATAAAGATGAACACGCCCGTTAGGATACTATTTACTGCCTATTCATTGTCATTATCTCTCATTATCGTTATCTCCCAGGGCCGTTATTTCAGTTTGGGGAATGACTGGTTATTTTACCATTGCTTGTGAGTTTAACTGGATGCTGGATATTTACTGATATAATAAAATACGTGTGTTATACATCCACATACTGTAGGATGGGCGTTTAAATACGTTTGTGGAAACATTGTGATAAATAAAAACTTTGCCAAATTGTTAGATAAAACTGCCCAATTCATCCTTATTTTTTCGACGTATACAAATTCTAGTCTTAAATGATCTAAACTATCATATTTACCTAAGGCCGGAAATTTATTTCAGTAATATAATTTGCGAACAAAGACAGTGGAGATTTAATGTCGCGACTCTCTCTTACATTACCGCAATTTTTTACTGTACAGATGCACTAGTAAT
>NC_089753.1:50084428-50086928 GCF_040412425.1 Macrobrachium rosenbergii
GATCTGCTCAAAGGATGCCAGAATGCCGCCATCCCCGGACAGTGCCGCTAAAATATAAAATAATACTTGAACATGTAATACCTTCAATGTTAACCAAATGGCATCCACGAATTAAGTAAACATTTTAGTTATTTAATTCGAAAATTAAATAGGGATCAAGGGGCACACTTAATTTATATGCCGTAACATAATGTCTTATGAACAGAACTAAGTGAAATCACGTATGCTCCGATGTGCTCTTGTGTAATATTATGCTGAAGAGTAAGTGAATGTTTCCTTAAAGCGAGAGTTTCACATTTTGGCGTATGTGTATGTATATATGTGTGTGTATATAGTTTATATATGTACACATTTATATATATACATACATACATATATATATATATATATATATATATATATATATATATATATATATATATATATATATATAAACACATATCACATAACAGAAGATATGAACGTAGATCGAAAAATTAGTCTACTGGAGAAAGCAATGAAAGAAAAATATGGAAAACACAAACTCGTATCAACAGTACACAAACTCGGCAGTACTACATCATAGCAATATTACAACATCACAACAATATTGAATCACAGCAATACCGCAAAAATCATAGCAATATTACAAGAACATCATAGCAATATTACAACAACAAAAGAAGCAATAATGAAGCAGCATCCAAGGAACATACGAATATTAATGCACCCTCCTAATTCACGTGTAACAAAACTCGTGCGCACATCTAAAGTGACGTATGTTCTTTACCAAACCTCAAGAACATAAGAGCGATCCCCATCCCGTCCCCAAATAGACTAACACAAAGAATATTTTCCTCCAGTTGCACAGGAAATGAACACTAACATCCAAACTGCATGTACAACGAAATACAAACCCAGTATGAAAACATACACACAAAAAATTGTATTTTATAACTCATGCCTGTTTTATGAATAAAATGCATACTAAGAACAAAGATATAAAATATGAAAATTCTATGCTGTAACAAAAGCTTGTTGTTGATAACAAACAATAAAATCCCATTGAGATGCATGCAAAAAAAATAGTGGCTAAAATTTTCAACAAACTCAAGCTATTAAATTTTACCTGGAATACCGTTAATTACTCTTTATAAACAAAAACATAAGAACCTTATTTCTAGTTAAAACTTTTTATATAAACTTGGATTTAATTTATTTTGAAGAACAAAAATAACTTTATGAAATAAACCAACTTTGTTATCATAAAAAATACTCTGAGGAACTAAAACCATTATGAACTTCCAAGGACAAGATTATATATATATACATATATATATATATATATATATATATATATATATATATATATATATATATATATATATATATATATATTATAATCACACACAGACACACGCACACACACACATATATATATATATATATATATATATATATATATATATATATATATATATATATATATATATATATATATATATATATATATATATATATATATATATATATATATATCCCTTTAACTGTAAACTGTCAAAACAGTACACCATTACCAATTTCTTTTTCTAATTAGGTTTAACTGGCCGTATGATGTATGAGCTATAAGCATGTAGACATTTGTAACTATACTGTAAAATACAATACACATGGGCAGAATATTCGCGTAAATGTAAGAACATGTGTATGACTGTATGCCTTGTATGTCAGCATGGATGCAAGCATGTGTATTGTGTACATGTAGCACGTATGTATGTAAGTGCATATATATATATATATATATATATATATATATATATATATATATGTATATATATATATATATAGTATAGCCTATATACATATATATATGTTATATACATTATGTTATATATATATATATATATATATATATATATATATATATATATATATATATATATATATATATATATATATATATATATATATATATATATATATATATATATATATTAACATTTATATTTATAATCACACACCATTTCACGCATTACTCTACCAATAATCCCTACAGCAATTTAAGAAAAACTACTACTGTCCCTTATCTCATTTCTAGTCCTAAGGCCCAACCAGTCATGATCCTATCTTAATAAACACTTTCTGATGCCGTTCCCGTTCAGTACTCAACTCTAGCACAAAACATTTCTCTTTGAAACAATAATTATTGAGCCTATTTCAAATGGAAGCGACCAATTACATTCTTCACATAAGCACCCTACTGAATTTAGCCCTCAGCAGTACCTAACTCAAAATATATTTCCTCAATTCTCACCACCCACTTATTCTTGGCCTCCATGTGTAATACATAGATATCATTCTATCTGTTATTCCTTTTTTCTTAATTATTAGTGCTATCACTCTTGCTTGTGCCCTACCCATGAATTTGCTTAAGGGTGGACCATCGATACTTTTTCTACCCAGGCCCATACCTTCTACTGTTTTATTTTAACATTCTACCTCGAAATACTCTACCATCTTC
>NC_089753.1:50089428-50104428 GCF_040412425.1 Macrobrachium rosenbergii
AAAGGGGGGGGGGGAAGCTATTAGGAATTTAAGCTCCCGGATGGGGTCACTCGTATTTTACGACGGGCCCCCAAATCCTACTGAGATGGACTGCTAGGAATCTAACCACCCCAACCCCTCGGTCCCCCTTTCCCACAAAATCCTGTTACTTAAACTTCCCGCTTCACTGAATTTGCTCCCAAATGGTCGACCTTCCACGGTGTTATAGAGAAGCTTTCAGCCGGAAAGCAATTCATGGTTTCGTTATTTTTATATAGAGAAAAAATAAACAAGAGGTTATGTAGAGCCTGGCACTTTACTTGAAAGTATTCCTGTAAATAAGCCGGTAAATTTAGCTGCATCTGCAAGCAGGTGTCGAGCTGACAAAAGATAGTACAGTATCTCTTTGAATAAATATGCTTGTCAATTTAGCTACACCTGTAGGCAGGTGTCAAGCTCACCAAAGATAGCACACTATCACTTTAAATATCCTTGTCAAGTTTCGTCACACTTGTCTGCAGGTGTCAAGCTGACAAAAGATAGAAGTGTATCTCTTTAAAAATGCTTGTCAATTTAGCTACATCTGTAGGCAGGTGTCAAGCTGACCAAAGATAGTACAGTATCTCTTTAATTAGTCTTGTCAATTTCGTTACGTCTGTAGGCAGGTGTCAAGCTGATCAAAGATAGTACAGTATCGCTTTAACTAGTCTTGTCAATTTCGTTACGTCTGTAGGCAGGTGTCAAGCTGACCAAAGATATTACAGTATTTCTATAAATATTCTTGTCAACTTTGTTACATATGTAGGCAGGTGTCAAGCTGACCAAAGATATCACAGTATTTCTATAAGTATTTTTGTCAACTTTGTTACATATGTAGGCAGGTGTCAAGCTGACCAAAGATATCACAGTATTTCTATAAGTATTTTTGTCAACTTTGTTACATATGTAGCCAGGTATCAAGCTGACCAAATATATTACAGTATCTATAAATATTCTTGTCAACTTTGTTACATACGTAGGCAGGTGTAAAGCTGACCAAATATATTACAGTATCTATATAAATATTCTTGTCAACTTTGTTACATACTGTATGTATGCAGGTGTTAAGCTGACCAAAGATACTACAGTATCCCTATAAGTATTCTTGTCAACTTTGTTACATATGTAGGCAAGTGTCAAGCTGACCGAAGATATTAGAGAATCTCTATAAATATTCTTGTCAACGTGGTTACACAGGTAGACAGGTGTCAAGCTGGCAAAAGATAGTACAGTATCTCTAAATATTCTTGTCAATTTCGTTACATCTGTAGGCAGGTGTCACGATGACCTAAGATAATGACAAAACATTCACGACGATTCCCATTTGTAGTTTCTAATTAGCAAACTCTGGTGAGTGAGTTCCGGATGGTACCATGTTCATTAATCAGGAACCGGAGTGGATTGAATTTCGGGGATGCATCCAATATGCAAATTCGCGGTCCTGTTTGCCAGATGTATAGAGATGTACAGATCACGAAGAATAACAAATATAGATGAGAAAACATTTATCTTTTAAATGGCATTGATTTTCACTAAGATGGAGGCACTTTTAATCAACATTCCCTAAGCAAGATTCAGAGATTGTCATTATCTTTAATTAAAGTAAAGAGACAACCCAAAAGAAAAAGTGTAATGACGTTTATATCAAGTGGTTTACAGTCAAAAATTGAATTTTCTATCATTTACAACTAATTTACATTCACGAAAAGAAAGTGTAGTAGCATATTTTTATATTTAAGCATCGGGATACTTTGTACTGGGATCCAGACTTTAAAAATAAAATCTGAGGTATTCAATAAAATATTCCAAGAATCTACATACTTTATAAAGATATCCAAATTTGAAAAATAAAATCCGTGGTATTCAAGAGACAAAATTATACTAGCACCATAATAACTAGATACAAAGATGTGATTCAAAGAGGGTTAAAAACACAATGGTTGGGCTTTAGTGCACATAAAATTAGCATATATCAGCTACACAACGTCAAAGTTATAAAAAATCATATATGAGTAAAATTATAATTAAAAATGGACGTATTTTCAACTTCCTGTTTTACCATGAACTCGTGTCGACAATAGTAACATAATCTAAGGTCCATTCAGTTTGTGAATGATTGTTTCCAATGATCTCCAATGATTTCCATGAATGAGAGCCAAAAAAAGCTATCATTCAAACATCACTGATGAGGGACCCAGATCAAAAATGATTCAAAGTTAAAGTTCAGTTCTTTTGAAGACAGGATTTCAGGGGCATTCCCACAGGCAAAGTCAGATTTGGCAGTGAAGGGGCAGGGCTGATTACCTACTACCTACTTACCCACCTACCAACCTACCATTTGATGCTTCTAAAAAATTCTGAAATAACTAGAGAGAGTGTGTAAATCAAAAGAAAGAAAGAATCTGAAATAACTGGAGAGAGTCTGTAAACAGAAAGAAAGAATCTGAAATAATCTGAGTGTGTAAATAAAAAGAAAGAATCTGAAATAGCCAGAGAGAGTCTGTAAATAGAAAGAAAGAATCTGAAATAACTTGAGTGTGTAAATAAAAAGAAAGAAAGAATCTGAAATAGCCAGAGAGAGTCTGTAAATAGCAAGAAAGAATTTGAAATAACTTGAGCGTGTAAATCAAAAGAAAGAATCTGAAATAACCAGAGAGAGAGTCTAAATAGAAAGAAAGAATCTGAAATAATAGAGAGAGAGAGTGTAAATAAAAGAAAGAATAACTTAAGAGAAATAAAAAAGAAAGAAGAAATAACTAGAGTAAAAAAAAAAAAGAATCTGAAATAACTAGACAGTGTAAATCAACAGAAAGAATTGGAAATAACTATAGAGAGTGTGTAAATAAAAAGAAAGAAAGAATCTGAAATAAATAGTTTGCAAACAGAAAGAATCTGAAATAACTTGAGAGAATGTGTAAATAAAAAGAAAGAAAGAATCTGAAATATCTAGAGAGAGTCTGTAAATAAAAAGAAAGAAAGAATCTGAAATAACTAGAGTGTGTAAATAAAAAGAAAGAAAGACTGAAAAAAGAAAGGAAGAATCGGAAATAACTAGAGAGAATGTGTAAACAGAAAGAAAGAAAGAAACTGAGAGATAACTTGAGAGAATGTGTAAACAAAAGAAAGAAAGAATCGGAAATAACTAGAGAGAGTGTGAAAACAAAAGAAAGAGAGAATCTGAAATAACTAGAGAGTGTAAATAAAAGAGAGAATGTGAAATAACAACTGGAGAGAGAGTGTAAATCAGAAGAAAGAAAGTAAGAAGTCATCACCTCGTATCTTTTTAAAAGCACCACCATCACCACCACCAACACCATCGTCATCATCACCATCATCATCATCGCCTTCATTCGCCCTCGCCCTCCACCGTCATTGCCATCATCACCAATTCAAGTCGTGCCTTTCTTATTGTCTGTTCAGACGTGGTTCTTCTTTGGTCTACCTTTTTAGGAGGTCTTGCATCCGCCGCTCGGGATCCTGCGATCACCGGCCCCACGACTGCTGCTACAATTCCTCCTGCCGGTGCAACTTGTGGGGCACCAACTGCCGGTGCCAGCGCATGGGGCTCTTCCAGCAGTGGGGGAAGTAAATGACCTTCGCCCCAACGCCCACAATTTGACACCATCTGCCGTCGGGTGACGCCGGGGACCTCGAAAAAAAGCTCCTTGATGCATCCTTGTCGCTTCTGCTGCTGCTCCTCCTCCAGTTCTTCCTTCCTCCTTCTCGGCGTTCGCTTCCTCTCCTCCTAATCCTCATCCTCCAGCTCCTACTCCTCCTCCTCCTCCTCCTCTTGGTCCTTCAGTTCCTCCTCCTCCTCCTCCTCCTACAGCTAATCCGGTCTAACATCCTCCAGTTAAGACGACGACGATCCTACAGGAGACCCTCATATTGGGGTCGTTCTTCTGTCGCCACAAACAATGACGCTGCTACCTCTCGCTCGCCACCTCGGGACAACAAATCTTCTTTTTTGATCACTGGCCAACAACAGAGGGTCTCTCTGTGTCTCTGTGTCTCTGTCATTCTCTGTCTGTCTGTCAAGCCTCCACTCGTTGGCGGATCGTCCTTGAAACCATGAAATGTATATGTTCTCAAGTGTACATATAAAAAAAAAAACAATGACTGTGTAACAAAATGGTAGCACGTGTGATTTATTTATTAATTTTTTGCAGTTTCCGTCAGGGAACGTATTTCGTAAAAAGAAATAAGACCATCAACGGAATATAGAGCAAAGGGAAAAAAAGACAGAGATCATGAAAAAAAAAGTTATAATTATTATCATCACAGTGTTATCAGAAAAAACTAAAAAAAAAAAGATCACGTGACAGGGTTGGTCAAGGTTAGCCGAGTGTCTCTTTATACTGTAGAACGACAGGTGAAAAAAAGAAAAAAATTATAAATATGCCATATTTTGTTTTTGGTAAGAATAAAATAAATATTTAAAAAAGCGATCACACAATAATTAGGAACCTCCTCCACATCACTTCTTATTAAACTATTTGCATGTTCTCTTGGTTTTTGTGTATATTGGACCTGAGCTGAACTTCCGGTGTGGGCGTTCGTCATTGGCCGATCCCCTCCTCCAGCCAATTTGAATTAGCCAATCACAACACTCACACCCCTCTAAGCCTGTCTCTAATTGGGTATACTCCAGCCACATACCCTAATTAGGTTCAAGCTTAACTAACTCTTAGCTACTCCACCTTGAAAATTCATTGATCTGAACATACAAAAACATATCTAATATGGTATATATAATTATATATAATAAAGTGTCTACGTGTATAGCATGATTTTTTTGTTTTCCCTATCCTTTTCAAAAAACTGATTGGGCAAGGTCGAGAGAGATATACATTGTAAATAGTTCACATCACTAAGAATTATTGGGAAGAAATTAAAGTTCATTTGCAGTGACCAGAGAAATGGCGTAAAAGTAGTGATGAAAGAATAATTAAGGTGAATTATCTTATTATCTTCGTGTCAAACTACAACTGAATGAGTAAAAAATATAATTAAAAAAACAATGTCCATTTGACTATGTACACACACAACTTATATATGTGTGTGTGTGCTATTTGTGGTATAAATGTATACTTATATATATGTATATATATTTATATATGTATATATATTTATACATATATATATATATATATATATATATATATATATATATATATATATATATATACATATATATATATATATATATATATATATATATATATATATATATATATATATATATATATATATATATATATATATATATATATACACTGAAACCACAAACATCACATCCTACTCTCCTGGAGTTTATCATGCCCAGAAATTAATTAAACGTAAGAAATTGTTTAAGAGACTGAAATTCTAATTTGTGCTCTGCATGACAAAAGAAACATTGCAGAATTGAATCAATTCTGCACCAAAATGTTGAGAGAAATATCTATCAAACTTCAGGGAATATTGATTACGAAAAATTAAGCAAATGCAGCTTTATTTTTTACTGACTGTCTTGTGAGCAATGCTTGGGCATAAATTTGCAATAGTACATTAGGAAGATAAGATAATATGGTCACTGGTCACTGCTTTAGTTAAATACCAATTGTACATAGTTTAAATAATAAAGAGAAACAGAACAGCAATAATATATTTGCATATGGATGGTTAAGTATATTCTACATTTCACACTTACTGTACATAGATGACAGATGATGACTGCAGACCACAAAAATAAAGCAACTACCTCCACTGAAATATCTTAAGCTTTTACCATCAGGAAGGAAGAGTATTCCTTATTTTATGAAGTCCATTTAGCAACTAGCAGGAATCTCTCTATTATCTGGGATTTTATGAACCTGACATCACATGATGGACTGTACCAACTGCTATTGGGACTAGGTAAGAGCAAAAGGCATGAGTCCGTTCCCTGTCTCGAGAAAAAGGACACACTAACAGGTAATTTGCATTTAAACTTTCATTTTTTTGTAATTCCTCTGCACTTTTCCATGTATACTGACCTTTTATAAAGCATGATAATTCCTCTCACACATATATATACTTCTGAATGAATCACTTTTGACTCGATTTTTTTTTGTCTTTTTGTCTCTTGTTGAATGTACTTTGGCATTTTTTCTTACTAATGATGTGTGTTTTTTAATATTCCAATTATTCCAACTTTGTCTCTTTGAGATTTCATGTGTCTGACGTGGTATCTCGTCTTCATTTGTCAGTTTCCTCTTGCTTTCTCTAACGAAGTCAAATTAATCACTAAGATATTGTTACTATACTGAAATGTGAATGTATTGAATCATATAACAATCTCTTTTGGACTTACATTACAATACGAGAACCCGCTATAATTCCTTGCCATGACTAACTTGAACTCTCTCCTTTCCCCTGCGTTCCCCCAGGCGTTCTTGCATCCCCAGGGGCGGTGCTTGCACACACCGTCCCCAAGCCTGCTGCAACAGCTCTTCCTGCCGGTGCAACCTCTGGGGGACCAACTGCAGGTGCCAAAGGATGGGTCTTTTCCAGCAACTTGGGAAATAAGATAATCGATTTCCCCCTCTTCTTGAGTTTAAAAACAACCCATATATATATTTCAGGATGTAAGACATTTAGATCATTGTATTAACACCCTTGACATTCCATGATGTCTTCCAGACTCCTCTTTCTCTTTCCTCCTCATCTTCTTCCTCCCCTCCCCCTCTTCCTCTCCTTCTTCCTCCAACCCTCTATATTTCAGGATGCAAGACATTTAAGTCATTGTATTAACACCCTTGACATTCCATGATGTCTTCCAGACTCCTCTTTCTCTCCAGCGACTCCTCTTCTTCTTCCTTCTCTTGCTCCTCCTCCTCCTACTTCTCCTCTTCCTCCTCCTCCTCAGGCAGGTAGCAAGACCATATTGGAGAAAATTCTGGAATTCCATTCCCCCTCCTTCTTTCCACTCTTAGCAGAATGCCGCTGAAAACACCAGCCCCTACTCCCAAATTAAAACTTTCTACCCAATAAAATCACTACAAATCTTAGCTTCCAAATATCCACCTCAACTATTAGATTTAAAATCCAATCAAAACTAGCCTGTACAATGTTAATGAGAACCAACATTCCTTTGTGAATCTTGCTATTCACGACGACGATACTCAATTTCTTGATCATAAATTCAAACTGAATTTATTGATCTTAAATCCAAATTGAATTCACTGATCTTAAATCCAAATTAAATTTATTGATCTTGAATCCAAGCTGAATTTACTGACCTTACATCCAAATTGAATTTACTGACCTTGATTCCAAACTGAATTTACTGATCGCAAATCCAAGCTGAATCTACTCATTTTAAATTCAAACTCATGTCTACAAATCTTAAACTCAAACTCAATCTATTGATCTCCAATCCTTCAATTCAGAGACATTCGAAACCATATCAACCCGGGCATTCAACCCAAGCGACCTTAAAAAAAAAAATGAGTGAACTCAGAGCGTGAACTCAAAAGTTAACTCAAGAGTGAACTCAGAGTGAACTCAAAATGAACTGAAGAGTGAACTCCAAGTGAACACAGAGTGAACTCACAGAGTGAACTCAAAGAGCTAACTCAAAGGGCGAATTCAGAGTGAACTCAAAGAGCTAACTCAGAGTGAACTTAAGAGTGAACTCAAAGAGTGAACTCAAAGAGTAAACTCCAGAATGAACTCAAAGTGAACTCAAAGAGTGAACTCCAGAGTGAACTTAAAGAGTGAACTCCAGAGTGAACTCTAAGAGTGAACCCAGAGAGTGAACCCAAAATGAACTCAAGCAATGTCTCTCCTACCTTTCCCGAAGTCTTCCAGGCCCTTACTTTGCCCTTAACTCCTGAGAGTAGAACTTTTTCTCTTAAATAGGAACGAAAATACAAGAAAATGAGAAAATATAAACCGTTTACCTACATATCAGTGCTCCCCCCTAAAAAACTGAACCTTTGCTCCTTAAGAACACAAACACAAACAATATGGAATGCACTGCATAATATCTCTCTCTCTCTCTTTAGCTATATTTTTTCTTGCGGCAGGTAGATGCTGTGTCTTCGGTAGGTACAAAGAAAAATTACTACATATCGTACATATATATATATTAAATATATATTAGTCAATGCATGCCTACATCTATTTATTTCGGCGTAAAAATTCGACTTCCAAACGGGGTGTGTCAATTAGTCCTCCCAGTGTGTCCTAGATTTAGGAAATGACCATCTCTTATGAATTAAAAATCTATTTGGCATCTGTATAATAACAATTATCGTCTTATCTATCAGATTCGTCATGACTGTATCTAAAGAGATGTCGTATAAGTAGCAGGAATTTTTTTTTATCCAGACGCTGAATAAAACTCTTTGGTTCCTTCACAAGTAAACAATCATATAAAATAAAAAAGGAACTTTGGTAATTACTGTCACTGTAAATTAACCTCGCTGTCAGTCTACAGTAATCTTCAACTGGAAAGAGAAACTATTCCATTACTTATACTGAGCAAAACCTATGATATTCTTCGTGGTCAAAACCAGATTTATATGATACTTCTCTACCATCTTTTCGAAGCCAGTGCTGAATACATCCCACGTAAAGAACAAAAAAATAACAGCCTCAGATATGTTATCATGAGAATTTTCCTCCAAGAAATCGGCAACTGAGAATGAAAATTGGTGGCGGTTGAAGAAGAACTGGATAAATTAAATTTTGTTATGGATTAAGTGAAACTCAAACAACTACATTAAAAACAAATTAACTTCCTGTTTATCTTTCTTAAGTCTTTTTGGTGCTTAAAATGTTAGGACAATATCCTTCTACATTTTTCTTTTTCTTATAAGACTGTACTTAATCCTCGCCCACCTTCAGAAAATATTCTTGGAGAATTTCCACCCAACTGAATAAACCCTTCTGTCCTAAAAATACTTTCCCCGTATCGGATACACAGATAACAAGTGCCACTCCTTCCTATCAAGAATACCCATTCCCTTCCTGAGATAACTACCCTTCTCTTTGATGGCACTTGAAATGGAAAAAATTATGTGGAAGGTCTGACTTAATATCACCTAGTGAAGACGACATCATTCTCCACTATAATTCTGGTTTTGTACCTTAATTATTTGTTATTCCTTAATTATTTGTCATTCCTTTTGTCAATCAACATCTGATTATGGCATAATTCTTACAATGAGTCAAACAACATAAAGAATCGCTTGGCTGATTCTAATTTCTGTCTTAGTAGCACAATAATTAGTTTGACTCTAGGAAAGCTTGTCATAATATTACCCCTACAATCAACAATAATAATATTAATAATATTAATAACAGCAAAAAACCTGATCACAACCAACAGACTTTATAAAAGCCATAGGTGAATAAAATACAAACATCAGATTAACATATCATTATGCTAATGACCAATTAACATATCATAATGCTAATGACCAACTCAGTAAGTCATGATTGTTATTATGAGGATGTAAATTATCAGTGTTAATCATAACAATAAAAATTAATCTGAAGATGGTTTTATTGAATGATCCTTATGAGTTATTTCTTCCTTAGTAAAGTCTTGAGAATGCCTGTTATATATATATATATATATATATATATATATATATATATATATATATATATATATATATATATATATATATATATATATATATATGTGTGTGTGTATATGTATACATACATACATATACATATATGTATATATGTGTGTATATATAACATATATATATATATATATATATATATATATATATATATATATATATATATATATATATATATATTATATATATATATACATATATACATAACGTGAAAATACAGACCTACTGTTTTACGACACCATAAAAGTTACTGATCCCAGTTGATGATGTTAAAAAGAAAATGTTTTAAGCAAGAATAGAATCAGGGAATGGCCACATGAAATAAGTCCTTTTCCAGAAGCACAGGGTAAATGATTTCTTCACAGACCTAAAAAAAAAAAAAAAAAAACTTGATTAACCCGTCTCAACAAAAACTAGGTCTCTTAATATATGAACCTAAGGCAATTGACGTGGCAAAAGTCCCGAACGGGAATAAAAAGCCTTGACGTGTATCAAAAATCAAAATACGTATGAGATCTGTTAAACCATTCTCGTCAAGAAGTGTTAGCCAAACACTAACACACACTGCCACTTCTTCCTAATGCAAAAAGGCTTAGACAGGAAGACGAGGATACTCGAATACCTGCATTATCAAACTCACTTTACTCTTCCACAACAACGCAAAATTAACTGAACTTTCACAAAACTACTTAGAATGTTCAGAATAAATACATTTCTATCCAGAAAATGTCTTTAAAAGCTTAAAAACAGCAGATTAGTTAAAATGTCTGTGAGAAGAACCATAGTAAGAGTCACTAAGTAATCTAAATACATTCATACTTATGTCCTACTCATAAAGAGACCCCTTCAGAATAGTGAGTGCATAAAGAAGAAAATATATCTATAATATCTTTCAAAGGAACAAAATTCACGAGCTGGTGTTCTATCAAATAATTAAAATGAAAGGTAATCGGAGAGAAGCTAAGGACTGCGCCCATTTATATAATTCCTTACAGTTCAATAAACCTTTTACTAGCATAAGGATGAGAACAGTAACTTGAGTACATTTATACAACATAAAAGATGACCCTTATTCTGAGCGAAATGAAGGGAGATAAAACGTAAATGATAAGAATAAAAAAAAATGCAGTTTTTAAAAAAGAAAAATTACATTTTCTTTCAAACCCCTAAGGCTAAAACCAGTGAGAGACCGATTCCTCTTGCAACGAAAGAAATATACTTTCGCTCAACAAGAAAATATTTAGGAAAACTTCATAAAGCCAAATGGCATGAGAAAGTGATTGACTGATTGATTTAAGGTTCTCTAGCATCGCATGAGAAAGTGAATGGATGATGAAGCCATTCAAATCAATATCAATGAAAATTTTAAAAAGAATGAACATAAGTACGATGATGATGATAATAAGACTTGGGAAACTTTATAAATTTTTCAAGTATAATAAGGAGAAAAGATTCCTAAATAGTCAGAAAGAAATTGGTCAACAGGAAAATAAAGCAAAACTAAAGATACAGTAAGGACAGTAGTATCAGTCAAAACTAAAGTTACACTAAGAACAATTATATCTCTACTAGCCCACTTAGTGGAGCGGGTAACTACAAAAAAATAGGGGAAAAGTGCAAATGGTGATGCAAGCATGAAACTTGACTCAACTATTCTTCTTGTCCCTTGGTCTCATTATCAACTTCCGGCCACACAAAATTTTGCCATTTTCCATGATGGCCGACAGGTTTTTAAAATGGCGTCCTTTGGATATTTGAATTTGGTATTTAACTGATTAATTACATTCAAATCCCTAAGTCACTCCCAGTTTATATTAAAACATTAAAAACAAGCCTTTATATATGTAGATACATCACTTCTCTGCATAGAAATATCCAAGATGGCTGTCACTATATAAAAAATGTCCGCCAATTTGCCAAAAATTGGTACTTAAGCTCATATATGAGGCTAAAGGTCGGGTAATACATGGATATGGGGTAACTTCAGCCTGATCAGTTCATTCTTTGTAGATTAGAAATCAATTAATCCCCAGTTAATTAATTTTCATCCTCATTTAGAACAAAAAATGGGTAATAAGCTTAATGTAAAAGTGTAATAGTGTAGTGTCAGTGTACTACCAGGGCACACTGGTTGACAGTATAGCTGTGAAACTCAGCATGGGGTTCAGTGCTGGCTAATGGCAGAGATTTGTTATTAGTTTCCCAAATGCTGTTTAGCTAGCCCCACATCAAAGTTACACAGCTGCACCTGAATTGACAGGATGTACCAACGCAGGAGAGCCAAGCCAAGTCTTCTAGATGGTGTACAGATCACACGGGAATTAAATAGCATTGGATGAATGAGCGGGCTAGTGGCAGGATTATGACATATCTGAGCTTAGTTGTATCCCATATCTGAAAGTGCATATATGTTACATAGGTGGTAAAAGGATAAACCCTCGACCTATAGAACAAAAGCAATGGCAAGACAATCTCGGAAGTCAACGTCTTTCCTGAAGGGAGATAGTACGACTAACTGGAAGCTTTGTTGCTTGTGCCAAGAGGACACACGTGAAAGACTAGCTGATGCATCTGGTGCTGGCTATGTTACCCTTGCTACAAACATTCCCGAATTCTATAAGTTAAATGCAATGCCTATGTCATTTCATCCCAAAAAGCTTGGTGAAGGTGATGGAAGTCTGCAGACCTTTGAAAATAACAAAGCAACATATCATGAATCATGTATGCTGAAGTTCAAAACAACAAAACTAGAAACGAAAAAGAAGTTATTGTGTAAGACAAAAGAAGAAGATGATGCCCCATCAACAAAATTCACACGTAGTAGCCAGAAGGCAGATGAAGAAGATGCAGAAGAATCTAAGACTGAGAAAGAAGGGGTATGCTTTATTTGTGACCAACCAGCACCAAAAAAAAAGATTTACGATTGGCCATGACATTGCCTTTACATGAAAAGCTGCAACGATGTGCCACTAACCTACTACATGAGAAACTTCTGGCCAAGCTTAGTGCTGGAGATATTGTTTCTCAGGACCATATGCCTCACCCATCTTGTCTGACAGGTGTGTACAACAGGGAAAGGACCTGGCTAAATTCCAAGAAAATTGGAGATGATTATGTGCAGTACAGACAAGAGGCATGTGCCCATACTTTTGCTGAGCTTGAGATGTACATAAGAGACAAGCAGCTGACTACCGATGGGTGCTGCTATTTTACAATGGTAGAACTTTATGATTTGTACAAACAAAGTCTGGAACAGCTAAATGTTGATGCTTCCTTTGTGCACCGAACATGGTTGAAAGAACAGATACTTGCCCGCATCCCAGAACTGGAGAACTTTAAAAAGGGATGAGAAATTTGGTTTGCCTACAAAAGGAAAATGGGAGAAGCCCTAGTCATGGCATGTGACTACAATGTTGCACTAATCGTGGCCAAAGCAGCTAAGATATTGAGGAAACAGATGCTTGAACATGAGATAGAATTTGATGGAACCTTAACAACAGACACTAGAAGGGAATCTGTGCCACCAAGTTTGTTGGAATTTGTAAGTGTGCCACAAAACGGTGGCAATATAGAATCTCAACTTAAATATGGAACATCATCTACTGATCTAGCTTTAGCACAACTTTTGCACTTCAACTGTCGAAAGAATCCAGCATCTTCCACATTCTCCAGACATTCCGAGTCAAGAGAACCTCCGTTTCCAATATATATTGGTCTCCTGGTCTTTGCAAAAACCAGGAAGCGTCAATTAATTGATACATTCCATCACCATGGAATCAGCATCAGCTACGACAGGGTTCTGGAATTGACTAAAGGGTTAGGAGAAGCAGTTGTAACAAGGGCTGTGGAGGAAGAAGTAGTTTGTCCCACTACACTAAGAAAAGGGCTCTTTACACCTTGTGCTGTTGACAATCTGGACCATAATCCAAGTGCCACAACCACACAAACATCCTTCCATGGGACAGGCATATCTTTGTTTCAGCATCCGAGCACTGATGAAAAGGGTGAGGACAGAAACTTGGCCCAAATCATCCAAAGTGGAACAGAGTAAAAAAAAAGTACCTTCTCTTCCTGAATGTTACACAAATGTACCTCCTGCTCATTTTAAACATGAGAATCCCCTCCCTTCATCCAGTGGAAGTACAGGACACCATAAGTGTGGCTGCAAAAAGGAATGCCATGGCAGGTGCAAGTTCTACAAATCTGGACTTAGCTGCACAGCTCTCTGCAGCTGCACTTGCTGAAACTAATTGATACACAAAACATATTGGTTTCTCTCAGGAGATACATACTTTTTTTATCTTTGGCGGCCATATTGGAAAGATGGATTCACTTTGTCTCTTCATGACAGTAAGAATGCCAAAATACAAATTCTCAATCATTATATGGATAGTATGCAATTTTTATAAGCTTGTGAAATGAAAATATTTGAAACATACAGCAAATTTGCCGCCATTCTGGAAAAGTGTAAGCCATCTTGGAAATAGCCAAATATTGAGGTGGCCGGAGGTTGATTTTGATTTATGGGGATAATAAGAGTTCTCATGCCAAATCTGTTGCTTGTATCACCATTTGCACTTTTTTCCCAATATCCCGCTCCACTAACTGCTCAAAGCTGATTGCAACTGATGCATTTGGTTTTTTCATTGCTTTGACAATAAATTACAAAAAATAAAGCAGTAAGAAATACATGTTCATTCAGTAAAAAAAAGGGGGAGGGAGATATATAAACAACACAAAAAAAAAAGCTATCATGGAGATATTCACTAACATAAAAATGGATGTTAATGAAAAGAAGTAATCCGCCGAGATTAAATCAAGGCCATCTAAATTTTGACACAAAAATTACATTTTACCTAAAATAACTTTGATTTCAAAAGTAATTCCTCTGCAAAAGCATAAAGAACTAAATGAGTGAACGCTGATAAAGGTTTAAACGCCTCTCCCATATCAGATAATTGAGTCCTTTACGAGAGTAAATGCTAAATGATTATATACAACAAAACCTCCTACTAAAATCTTACGGTTATGTTTACCTCTAATTATATAAAAGGAGGGCTTGAAATTTTAATGAGGAGAAGAGTAAAACTCCTACAACAAGGCCAGGGGCAATAAAACACAGAATGACCCTTCTTTAGCTTATGAATTTTAACCATTGTATGAAGTAACATTTTACCGTAAATTTTAAATGCTGTACTTCCTGTACATACACAAACATATTCTGCTTTTTAAATTAAAAGTGAACAGCAATTAAAAAACGTAAAATAGGTCCGAAGATCGATATCTTGAATATTGTAAACGGAAAGGTAATACTGTCACCAGCACAGAGACTAATTAATTTATTCTTCAAAAGCTTTTC
>NC_089753.1:50111928-50144428 GCF_040412425.1 Macrobrachium rosenbergii
GTTTGGCTTCAACTGAAAGGTCTGGCTTCAACTGCAAGGTCTGATTTCAATTTAAAAGTTTGGCTTCAACTGAAAGGTTCGGCTTCAACTGAAAGGTCTGGCTTCAACTGAAAGGTCTGGTTTCAACTGAAAGGTCTGACTTCAATTTAAAAGTCTGGCTTCAACTGAAAGGTCTGGCTTCAACTGAAAGGTCTGGTTTCAACTTAAAGGTTTAGCTTCAACTGAAAGGTTTAACTTCAACTGAAAGGTTCGGCTTCAACTGAAAGGTCTGAAAAGTCTGGCTTCAACTGAAAGGTTTGGCTTCAACTGAAAGGTCTGGCTTCAACTGAAAGGTTTAGCTTCAACTGAAAGGTTTGGCTTCAACTGAAAGGTTTGGCTTCAATTGAGAGGTCTGGCCTCAACTGAATGGTTTGGCTTCGACTGAAAGGTTTGACTTTAACTGAAAGGTCTGGCTTCAACAGAAATGTTTAGCTTCAACTGAAAGGTCTGACTTCGACAGAACTGTTTAACTTCAACTGAAAGGTCTGGCTTCGACTAAAAGGTTTGGCTCCAACTGAAAGGTCTGGCTTCAACTAAAAGGTCTGGCTTCAACTGAAAGGTTTGGCTTCAACTGAAAGATCTGGCTTTAACTGAAAGGTTTGGCTTCAACTGAAAGATCTGGCTTTAACTGAAAGGTTTGGCTTCAACTGAAAGGTCTGGCTTCAGCTGAAAGGTTTGGCTTCAACTGAACGGTCTGGCTTCAACTGAAAGGTCTGGCTTCAACTGAAAGGTCTGGCTTCCACTGAAACCTCTGGCTTCAACTGAAAGGTTCGGCTTCAACAACGAATGTGGGTATATATCTCTTGTTCAAAGCACCAGCGCACAGAATAATAAAAAAAAACACCGTTCTAAAGACACCTTGAATCTTTGAAAAACACGACAATTTCAAACCACACTACGGCCCTTTTTCAGGTGGACGTAAAAACAAGAATGCAGATAGGAAAGACAAAGGAAGCACAAGGAAAAATATAAAATAAAGATAAGTATGAACGGCAGAGAGATCACTAGAGTCACACCAAACTGGTCATTTAATCTTTTAACAACATTACAAAAGGTTGGCTGCTTTCAATATATGAGTAGTGATAAGACTGTCAAGTTTGTAACAATTATCGTTCAAATTCACTCTACAGGTTACTTTATTACTTTAATAGCAGCAGATGGATTTGAACTTTACTAATACTAAATATATAATTTTTCGGAGGTCCAAAATCTTAGCCAAGGGTGAGCAATCTACCCCAGACGCCACCCTCCCCAAACCACTAAAAAGGGACATTCCTATCTCTGACAGGCAGACAAACAAGCTGTTGCAGACAAGCAAACAAAATTTAGCAGACAAGCAAACAAACAAGCTGCTGCAGACAGACAAACAAACAAAATGTGTCAGACAGACAAACAAAGAAACAAGCTGTTGAGACAAACAAACAAACTGTAGCAGACAATCAAACAAACAAGCTGTTACTGACAATAAACAAACAAACAAACAAGCTGTTAGACAATAAACAAACAGACAAACAAACTGTGGGAAAGAAATAAACAAATAAGCTATGCCAGACAGACCAACACGCAAACAAGCTGTAGCAGACAGACAAACAAACAAACAAGCTGTGGGAAACAAAAAAACAAAAAAGCTGTAGCAGACAGACAAACAAACAAGCAGTGGCAAATAAACAATTAAGCTGCAGCAGACAGACAGACAAACAAACAAACAAACAAGCTGTGGCAAACAAACAGACAAACAAGCTGTAGCACAGACAGACAAACAAACAAACAAGCTGTGGCAAACAAACATACAAACAAGCTGTAGCAGACACAGACAAAGAAACAAACAAGTTGTATGTTTGTCTGTCTGTCTGCTACAGCTTGTTTGTTTGTTTGTCTGTCTGTGCTACAGCTCGTTTGTCTGTTTGTTTGCCACAGCTTGTTTGTTTGTCCGAAAGACAGAAGAGAATTACGACAAATACATAGCCTACTCCATTGCCAACCCTTGAGTTAGTTCCCGAGATCCTGAACATTCATAAAAGATGAAAAGTCATCAAATTTGGATTATTATTACTATTATTATTATTATTATTATTATTATTATTATTATTATTATTATTATTATTATTATTATTATTATTCAGAAGATGAAAAACCACTCATATGGAACAAGCCCACAACAGAGGCCTTTGACTTGAAATTCAAGTTTCCAAAGAATATTATGGTGTTTATTAGGAAGAAGTAAGAGGAGGTAAAGGGAAACACAGAAAGAAGAGATCTCACTAATTAAGAAAGCAAAAATAAATTAATAAACAAACAGAAAATGTATTAAAATGCAAGGAGAATAGTATTAGGGTAGTAATGGAAAATGAAAAAATAAGACGGTTCATTAATAGTTTTCATTACATTCAATTGATAGAAAAAAAATTTATAGATTTTTTCTTTCACATACTGGCAATCTATCTGTGCAAGCTTGCTTTGCAAGACAGTTGGCTTACAGGCATAATAATAATAATAATAATAATAATAATAATAATAATAATAATAATAATAATAATAATAATATATACATCTACATAGACATCATTGTGGATTTCTTCACCAGTAATAATAATAATAATAATAATAATAATAATAATAATAATAATAATATATTATTACTGGTGGAGAAATCACAATAATGTCTGTATAGATGTATATTATTATCAACATCTTATAGACATCATTGTGATTTCTCCACCAGTAATAATAATAATAATAATAATAATAATAATAATAATAATAATAATAATAATAATAATAATATACATCTACACAGACATCATTGTGGATTTCTTCACCAGTAATAATAATAATAATAATAATAATAATAATAATATACATCTACACAGACATAATTGTGGATTTCTTCACCAGTAATAATAATAATAATAATAATAATAATAATAATAATAATAATAATAATAATAATAATAACTCGACACCTTACGCACCTCCTACCAAGAAGACACCTTTAAAAGAATAAAAAAAAAAAAGAATATAAAAAAAATGATAAAAATCGTTCCCTTTCTTCGAAGTTTACTAAGCTCCTGAAGAAGGCCACCATCGTGTCTTGTCGAGTGAAAAGAGAGGAGGAGGAAATTACTATATTTCCTACGTCGGGAGGTCTGAGGTAACTCCAAGGACACGCTTACCTACCGTCATTTTTTCCCCCTAAGAAAAAAAGACCAACGTTTTTTCCCTGTCTCGCTCGGCAAGAAAGAAAGTAACTTCTTTAAACTATGTGCACAAACATATGTATGTAGGTTATACGTTCGTTCACACGCCTACAATCAGCCATCTACACATGTGCATACGCTATTATTATACATTAGGTTACCGGGAGGCTGATTCACACGTCTAAATGTATGGCTTAACATCAGAAATTGTGAAAATTCATTCATTGTATGTATGTACATTAAATAAGTACCTTTGTTTAACCAGACCACTGAGCTGATTAACAGCTCTCTGGCCCGAAGGATTAGATTTATTTTACGTAGCTAAGAACCAATTGGTTACCTAGCAACGGGACCTACAGCTTATTGTGGAATCCGAACCTATTATAGCGAGAAATGAATTTCTATCACCAGAAATAAATTCCTCTTATTCTTCATTGGCCGGTCGGAGATTCGAACTCGCGGCCAGCAGAATGCTAGCTGAGAACGGAACCCACTCTCCCAACGAGGAACTTATGTATGTATATATATATATATATATATATATATATATATATATATATATATATATATATATATATATATATATATATATATATATATATATATATATATATATATACATATATATATACATACATACATACATACATACATACATACACACATTCACACACACACATATATATATGTGTGGCTTAATTTCTCACATTATAAATATTAACACTATATATATATATATATATATATATATATATATATATATATATATATATATATATATATATATATAAAAATTGGTTGGTAACTTATCAAGTGTATCTGATGCCATGATTAACTAAGATGTTGTTCCACACACAGGGTAAATAAAATATAACGTCTCATGGAGCAGATTAGCAGATGAAAATAAAATATCCTATCAAAGCAATTACCTAACTCTGAAAAATTTGACTGACGACGCAACTCAGCTCAAGCTTGAAACAACTCAGCTTACGCTTGAAAATGCAGAAAAAGCTCATGCTTATAAAAAAAAAAGGATCGAAAGGCTCTTGAAAGCAAGACCCTTACACCCCCTCCACCACCTGTGGATTCCTTCCTAACCGCCCCCCCCCCCGCTGCCTAGGTATGTCCACCTCTCGGCTTCCCGTCATATCCAAATTCCCAAGTTAATTGCCCCCAAAATAGGACCCAAGTCTGGGAGAGGGAGAGAGAGAGGGAGAGGGAGAGGGTTCAGATTGTGCAAATTCCTAAACTGGCCTTGCAAATTTTGCCGTTGTTGTTTATGTGAGATTCTGAAAGTTCTGCAGTCAAAAGCCGTTACTGTGAATTGTAAAAAAGAAAAAAAATGGAATATTAAGGCTGAATCTTTTTGTCGTTTTCTTCACAAGTTTTACTAAGTTCTTTTATTATTTTATTTTGATACGACATACTCCATCGAAATTTTACTTTATGGTAACTTACAATATTACTAGGAATCTACTTACAATATTACTAGGAATCTAAAACTTTTTGGTAACTTAAAATATTGATAGCAATATAAATGAAGTTCCATGTGCATATGACCAGCTCTTCGTTGGACCAGTCGGTAGAGTTGTGGACTAGCACTCGCTAGGCCCGCGTTTGACTCTCCGGCCGGCTAATGAAGAGTTAGAGGAATTTATTTCTGGTGATAGAAATTAATTTCTCGCTATAATGTGGTTCGGATTCCACAATAAGCTTAGGTCCCGTTGCTAAGTAACCAATTGGTTCTTAGCCACGTAAAATAAGTCTAATCCTTCGGGCCATCCCTAGGAGAGCTGTTAATCAGCTCAGTGGTCTGGTAAAACTAAGGTATACTTAACTTTCATGTGCATATGAACGATATCTGCGTAAATAACAGAAGAGCTAAGATTAAAAAAAAGATACTTAAACGTTAATGAGCTAAACTAACATAATGAAAAGAATAATTATTGTGGAAACTTAGGCAAAAAGTCACAATAATAAGGAAGGCTATTGTCTCTCCCACACAAGTACAGTAATGTATGATACAAGACTTGAACATTGCTGCCCTAGTAAATGCCAGGAACTTAGGGGTATGTAAATAATGTACCTCAAGGCACAGGAGTTCCTAGTAAATGGTTGTGGACTCCCAGGATGGGAGGAAATGCCCACTAAATGACGAATGACCTTCTTCTCTTAAGGTCAATCGCTCAATGTGCTGCTGACGGATGCCAGGAAAATTAAATTGCATCATCTATACCATATGTGTTATGAGGGTCATCAAATACCCAAGGGTGTGGGGTTGCAACCCCATATTCCGCATTGATATTTTTTTAGGGCTTGGAGTTGCAGCCCATTGATGCACAAAAAGTGTATATATAATATATATTAAATATATAATAAATATAATATATAATATATATATATATATATATATATATATATATATATATATATATATATATATATATATATATATATATATATAACATAAAAGACCAGACTTACTTGTCAAACAAAATACCCTTACAGTCTCATATCCTTACCTGACCTTTGACCTGTAAGCATCACCTTGACCTAAATGCACAATAGCTTCATGAATGCTAAACGGAAGGTCTGTATTTAGCTTAGTTAATTATGGCTGAGGTACGTTAACAAATACCCACGGAAAGTAAACAGGGCATAAAAGTAACAAATACCCACGGAAAGTAAACAGGGCATAAAAGGAAGCGATATACCCACACATCTCTCCCAGTGACATGCGATAAATATTGAGAATTCAGTATCAGAGAATGAACACACGTCTGAGAGTAATCTTTTCATCAGTTTCCCACTCAAGCTAAGATGCAATGCATTACTGCCCAGATGCTATTCTTGCATTTTAATAAATGAGATCTCTTCACTCTGTATTTCCCTTTACCTTCTCTTGCTTCCTGATAAGCACCATATTCTTTGGAAGCTCGAATTTCAAGTTAATGGCCCATGTGAGCTTGAATAATAATAATAATAATAATAATAATAATAATAATAATAATAATAATAATAATAATAATAATAATAATTATTATTATTATTATTATTATTATTATTATTATTATTATTATTATTATTATTGAATTTCAAATCAATGGCCCTGTGGGTTTGTTCCGTATGAATAGTGTTTATCTTCTGAATAATAATAATAATAATAATAATAATAATAATAATAATAATAATAATAATAATAATAATAATAATAATAATAATAATAATAATAATAATAATAATTGAATTTCAAATCATTGGCCCCTGTGGGTTTGTTCCATATGAATAGTGTTCATCATCTGAATAATAATAATAATAATAATAATAATAATAATAATAATAATAATAATAATAATAATAATAAAATGAACATTTCAAGCAAAGTCGTCCACCACTTTCCGATTCGACATAAATGTCAGGCCCCGAATCCAACATGCGAAGTGGAAGTTATATCAAGTTTGTTCTGTAGCCAAATGGAAACCCCCGTCTCTAAAATTAACTCGATTGACCTGTTACTCGGCAACAGAGAGAGAGAGAGAGAGAGAGAGAGAGAGAGAGAGAGAGAGAGAGAGAGAGAGAGAGAGAGAGAGAGAGACTCTACGGATGGAGCTTGGAATTAAAAAGGTTCGTAACAATACCCCGTGAATTAATATTCACACTATGCATAATACCCTACAAAGAGAGAGAGAGAGAGAGAGAGAGAGAGAGAGAGAGAGAGAGAGAGAGAGAGAGAGAGAGAGACTTCTCCAAAGTAAACGCCGGGAGAAATCCATTCATAAGATTGCACTGTTTCATGTACTGGTATTCAAACTGTGCCTAATTATGAGAGAGAGAGAGAGAGAGAGAGAGAGAGAGAGAGAGAGAGAGAGAGAGAGAGAGAGAGAGAGAGAGAGAGATATGGTTGATTACATTTCAATACTATTACCTTGGGCCAACGAAAGAAGAAATTCATTAATTACCTCATTGTCCAATGTATTAATATTCACAATGTGCATGCTCAACAAGAGAGAGAGAGAGAGAGAGAGAGAGAGAGAGAGAGAGAGAGAGAGAGAGAGAGAGAGAGAGAGAGAGAGACTTTACGGATGACCCAACCTGGAATTAAAAAGGTTCATACCATTGTCTTGTGAAATGATATTCACAATTATGCATAATTGCCTAGACAGAGAGAGAGAGAGAGAGAGAGAGAGAGAGAGAGAGAGAGAGAGAGAGAGAGAGAGAGAGAGAGAGAGAGATTAACGAAAAGCGATTCTGCTCAACTGAAATTAGTCTTTTGGTCCAAAGCGAACGAAGAACTCGTCATACACAGACCCACACACACACACACACACACACACCACACACACACACACACACACACACACACATGACCTAATTGACGGCACACATAAACACACACACACACAGACCTAATCTCAGCCTGCGATCTTAGTCGAAGCAATCCATTGCAGATTCAATTTGCTTTTCTCGAATCAATTCAGCGCGTTCAGACAGTTGCTTTCCAGGAATGCTGTCAATTGCAAAAAAAAAAAAAAAAATCCTTTTGCCAAACGCATTTTACATCGTGCATATTGATCAAAATCTAGTTCAGGGATTTTTCAAGGGTATATTTCTCAAGCAGAGATGCTTCTCGTTTTTAATATTCATTTTCTTTTTTTAATGGTTTATATGTTAATTTTTTGCACCCAAGATCTATTTTCAAGTGAAATATTCCTGTTGACATCACATTCACTTCTCTGCCTTGCAAAATTCCAATATTTTTTCCAAAATATTGGAAAGCTGCATTTTATTCTGGTCTTCTATTTCACAACACTCTCACACCGTCAAAATCCAATTCCTTAACAAAAAGTAAAATATATATTTCGATTCATTTCCCGCTCGTTTCCAACTTTCCAATATTTTGAGACCGCAGACGAATTTCAAAGTTCGACCGATACCTCCCGAAGGTTGACCTTCCTTTGTCAAAGCATAATTTCTTCGTAACTTTTCACCTAGTTCCTGTAAATTTTAATTAAAACGTCATTGTCTTACTATACAACCATTCCATTCCTATTCCTATTCCCATTCAATCAATCAACTCTTCAAAGCCACCTCGTTCCAAAAACAGAATAAATTCAACGCCCAAAGGAAGCCTTCACTAACAGGCTAACCTTGCCTTCAAATCTGACGTATTTCAATTTCTCTTCCATGTTTACCAACAATTACACTCTCTCTCTCTCTCTCTCTCTCTCTCTCTCTCTCTCTCTCTCTCTCTCTCTCTGTTATGAGACAGTGCGATCAGATGAATGAATTTCTCCCGTTCTTGATTTAGGCTCTAGTAAATAGTATTACACTCTAAATCAGCCATCTCTCTCTCTCTCTCTCTCTCTCTCTCTCTCTCTCTCTTGCACGGCTATTCCAACCCCTACCACTCTATTTTCTCTCTTTTCCTATGGACTGGCTCCCATGCTCCTTTCTGACATGGCATCACCCCTCTGCAATATCTAAACTTGCCATTTTCATATCAATTTTTCGTACAGCTCATTCGAACCTCTCAATCTCAACCGTAGCACTTGTACATGACTGCTTTACTCTGTTCTTCTCTACAGTACATGTGGGGGTTTTAACTCTCTCTCTCTCTCTCTCTCTCTCTCTCTCTCTCTCTCTCTCTCTCTCTCTCTCTCTCTGTGGTTTACCTGCACGCTGGCGGTATATTTTGGACACAGAAACAGAAACAGAATTGGACACAGAAATTGAATTGGAAATATATATACATATATAAATATTATACAATATATATATATACATTATATATAATTATATATAGATATATACATATATATATAAATATATATATATTTATAAACACATATACACATAAATATACATACTTATGTGAATGTATATATACATACACACACACACACACATATATATATATATATATATATATATATATATATATATATATATATATATATATATATATATATATATATATATATATATATATATATATATATAAATAAAGATAAAATCCATTTAGAGGAAACGGAAACACTGGAGTGCTGCGAGGCCTTTCGACACTAGGTCCTTTACTTAGCAGTCTGCAAGTAAAGGACCTATTGTCGAAAGGCCTCGCAGCACTCCAGTGTTTCCGTTTCCTTCGTGGATTTCATCTTTATTTATATATTCATCATGTTCCATATTTTCGTGATTCAGTTATACATATATATATATATATATATATATATATATATATATATATATATATATATATATATATATATATATATATATATATATATATATATAGTAGTTATCCCTCTCTGCGCATAGAAAACTAAAAGTTAAAGAGGGAAAAGCAACCCCTGACCTTCTCTCTCTCTCTGTCTCTCTCTCTCTCTCTCTCTCTACACTGAGAGTTAGATATCACGTGTATCATTTAATTATCAGGTTTGACACACGCGGTGACACATGTACCTGGACGTTTAATTGCTCTCTCTCTCTCTCTCTCTCTCTCTCTCTCTCTCTCTCTCGGGGGATACATACGTATCACTGGCACTTTTGGTGCGCCCCCTCCCCCGCATACATAATATTGACGTTTGTAATGAGAAACATCGAAATTCTCTCTCTCTCTCTCTCTCTCTCTCTCTCTCTCTCTCTCTCTCTCTCTCTCTGGCGAGGATGGATCGGTAGGCGGGTAGACGACGGAAGATCTTAATTTAGATTTTCGCTGGGACCAAAATATCAATAAATAAACGTTTTGACAACTACAATTATTTGCATAAGTATTTTCGACTTCCTTCTATCAATTATTTGGGTTTCAATGTATGTATGTATGTGTGTATAAATATCTATATATATATAAATATATATATATATATATATATATATATATATATATATATATATATATATATATATATATATATATATATATATATATATATTCTATTTTAGTACACGGATGGAAGATTAATTTGACGATGGCAGTGGTGTTAACAGCTCCGACAGGGCTATGCGCTAATCACTTAATCACTACTTTATTTATCATTGGTGACAACAAAAGACAATTTTCCTTGAAGAAGAAGAGTTCGAAACGCAGCCCTAAAAATAATTAAAACAGCAAAGACACCGAAGTAATGGAATTTGAGAGATACACAAAATTCACGACTGAAGCCACTGAGAGAGGTATTACTTGTGGGTATATACTCAATCAAGGGTAAGTAATATCATTCAATGTTGGGATAATGAAATTTTATGCTTAGTCAAACCACTGGATACCCACTGTCTGACGAAATACTGTACAAAACTGATTGTCCAGGCAATCATTAAGAGAGACATATAAACCTGGCTTGCTTTTAGTTTATCAGTTTATAATAAAATTACTAATATTATTATTATTCAGATGTACCCTATTCATGTGGAATAAGCCCACAGGGGCCCCTGACTTGCAATTCAAGCTTCCACAGAATATGGTGCTCACCAGGACGTAAGAGAAGGTAAGTGGAAATACATAAAGAAGATATCTCACTTATTAAAAAGAAAAAATAAATTAATAGAGATAAAATATGTATTACACTACAAGGAGAATAGCATTCGGGTCGTAATGCATTGCATCTTCTCTTGAAATCGATTTTTTAAGTGGCACACAAACTAAGAATGTCCAAACTATTTACTGAGAATTCCACTGTGTTTCGTACTCACCGGTGCATATAATTAGTTATTACTTCAGCTCGACTTGCAACTATGACTGTTGGGAACACCAACCTGAAAAATTAAAATAGTCTCTATTACCAGAACATCATCACATCACACCATACCAAAAAGATACCATCACATCTGTGACCGATTTTCTGCAGTTTTGCTGCCATATGCCCACACATTATTATTATTATTATTATTATTGTGACCGATTTTCTGCAGTTTTGCTGCCATATGCCCACACATTATTATTATTATTATTATTATTATTATTATTATTATTATTATTATTATTATTATTATTCATAAGATGAACCCTATTCATAGGGAACAAGCCCACCACAGGGGCCACTGACTTGAAATTCAAGCTTCCAAAGAACAGGGTATTATTATTATTATTATTATTATTATTATTATTATTATTATTATTATTATTATTATTATTATTATTCAGAGGATGGACCCTATTCGTATGGAACAAATCCACCATAGGGGCATTCACTTGAAATTCAAGATTCCACAGAATACGGTGTTCATTTGAATGAAGTAACAGACGGTAATAGGAAACACAGAAAGATGAGATCAGGTATTATTATTATTATTATTATTATTATTATTATTATTATTATTATTATTATTATTATTATTATTCAGAAGATGAATCCTAATCATGTGGAACAAGCCCACCACAGGGGCCACTGACTGAAAATTGAAGTTTTCAAAGAATATGGTGTTTATCTGAATGAAGTAACATCAGGGAATCGGAAATACAGAAAGAAGAGATGAGTTATTAGAAAAGAACAAATTAACAAATTAATAAATAAATAAATAAATAAATAAAAATGAGTAAATTATTAAAATACAAGGCTTCACTTGACTTCAGGCTGTTTGCCATCACATTCTATGTGGAAATCGATATGTTAATAAAAATTAACATTAAACAATAGAATGTATTAAAATACAAATTTAACAGGTAGTATCTAACGTGTATCCCTACGAGAAATATTTTCTTGAAACTTGCAAGACAACGATAAAAAAATTGTATCATTGTTCATCAGTGGTACATACATGTACCGTCAATTCTCATGTTAAATAAATAAAAAACTACAGAAATACAAATATATAACCAGTTTACTGATAACCATTTAGTTGACACATCGTACCTGTTTTATTCCGGCTGACATTTAAAACTGAGAGCGTGTCGAGTAAAAACAAAACCAGGTGTCTCGCTAATTGCTACGACAAAAGCAAACAGGTAGCAGAGAAAAAAAGTGTTATTTTACTAATTATCAAAACTATTTCATAGAATTCACAAGAATAGAGAATAAAGAATTTAGGCCAAAGGCCAAGCGCTGGGACCTACGAGGTCATTCAGTGCTGAAACGGAAATTGACAGCAAAAAGATTTGAAAGATGTAATTGGAGGAAAACATCGAAGTTGCACTATGAATCAACAGTTAGGAGAGGGTGGAAAGTAAGAAGGAAGAAAGAGAATATGAAAGGAAGTACAGTAAAAAGAATGAAAGGGGTTGCAGCTAGGGGTCAAAGGGACGTTGCAAAGGACCTTAAGCAATGCCTACAGTGTAATGTATGAGGTGCAATGACGGCGCTACCCCCCTACGGAGTAGAATTCACAAGTCTTTCTGTTCCAATTCGTGTAAGTGGGACAACATACAGTACAACCTGGAGCCTGCTGACCAACAGAGTAAAATAATGAGATTATTGGTTGGCGTGAAAATAAGAGCTACTCTCTTCTCTGTTGGGTGACTGAGTCTGTAGGTTCACACTAGGCCCCCTTACTCCCTTTCACACCTGACCAGCTACGGGCAAGACCCGTGTTTCAATCCAAAGAAATTATTGAATTGGAATTGGAATATAAAATTTAAGCCAAACGCTTGAACCTATTAAGTCCTCCAGCTCTGAAAATACTCATGAAATAAATGGTTACAAGAGGGTAGATAGAAAGATGGAAGAAAGAGAATATGAACGGAGGTACTGTAAAAGGATAGCTGCGAAGAACCATACGTAATGCCTACTGTGCACCAATACGGGGAAAGGAATCGCAGAAAAAAACTGAACCATGCTTCCTCTTGAACAAGGCAGCAAAATAGGATGATTTCATAAGATTGAAATCAAATTCAAAATCTAGCCAAGCATCTGTAGCATTTTTTTACTGGGTTCCGTTGATGGAAAATGAATTTTCTTTCAATGTATTGTTACTTTCTCTCTTTTTCATTTCTCCGCGCCAGAGAATTCCACGCAGATGAAACACTCCATCTCAGTTTCAACTTTTACGCATACGTAAAACTCAAGGCATTACAGTTTTCAAATAATTTCATTATTAACGTAAAGTCCCTATCGCAAACGTATCTTTACCTCAGAAGAGTCATGCAGAAGAAGAATGTTTAGCCACAGTCAAGGGTATGCGATATATCACACTGTTAAACAAAAACATCCGTTCAACTCAATATCATTTTGTTTTGATAAACAGAAACGTCCATTTAACTCAATAACAGTTAGCTTTTATAGTGTAGGTGGAGCAACAAGCTCAGAAACATTCAAATACGTAAAGGTCGAAAGAAATCTCACCAAGATATGACATTTTTACAATTTATGACATTCCGTCGATACTTTTATATGCGTCGATGCTATGACCCGTGGATGAGACTCGTCGGGACTAAACAAACGGACTCACAACTGTGACAAAAACAATTACATGAACAAAAGGCACGAAACAATGTCCAGTAAAGCCAGTCGCTAAACCAGCTTAGAACAAAGGCAAAAAATGCAATATAAAAAGCGTTAACGAATCAATATATATCGAAACTGTAAAGGAACAAAGGCATTAGTTATTCAGGAAAAACGTTTCTGCTTTAACCTTAGTTATCCAGGAAAAACGTTTCCACTTCAACTTTGGTTATGGGATAGAATAGAATGGAATAGAATACAGAATTTATGCCAAAGGCCAAGCGCTCGGACCTATAAAGTCATTCATCGATGAAATGGAAATCAACAATAAAAAGTCCGAAAGGTGTAACAGGACGGGGAACCTTAATCAATACCTACGGGGTTAACCTTAGTTATCCCGGAGAAAAGTTTTTACTCTAACAATACCAAAACAAGTGAAAGAACAGCAATGTACAGAACAACCCGTTGCGTAGAATCAATACAAAATTACACACAATTTCTCTTGTCCGAATTCGAAAAACAGGACACTTGCTCTTTCCGAAACAACAACAAAACGTTAATAAAGAGTTTTTGGTCCCCTGTCAGTCGAGCCCGAAAAAACAGTGTGTGTCCCCACGACACAAAACACAGAGAGCACCTGTGTCCAGTGAAAACAAAATGCTCTCTAATTAGGTGCGGTGTTTTTGGGCCGGCAGGGAGAAATGAGACACTTCACAGCATTCGTTACCAAACGCCGTCGTTTTCGTTTTACTTATACGGGGTATTTGATCCCTCCTTCACCCCTTCGTGAAAATTGGGGAGACTGACAGACAGAATACAGAATTTAGGCCAAAGGCCGAGCGCTGGCACGTATGAAGTCATTCAGCGCTGAAACGGAAACTGACAGTAAAAAGATTTGCAAGGTGTAACAGAAGGAAAACCTCGCAGTTGCACTATGAAACAATTGTTAGGATAGGGTGGAAAGTAAGATGGAAGAAAGAGAATATGAACGGAGGCACAGTAAAAGGAATGAAAGGGTTGCGGCTAGGGGCCGAAGGGACACTGCCAGGAACCTTAAGTAATGCCTACAGTGCACCGCACGAGGTGCACTAACGGCATTACCCCGCTACGGGGACAATTTGGAAAATTCGGGGGAGTGACGAGCCTGGGACTTTTCACTCCTGTATGTCTAGTGGGATAGATATCCGTTTCATCTTTCTTTTGAAAGGGGATCAAGGTTGCAACCCCATCTTCAAAAAAAAAAAAAAAAAGACAAAAAACAAAAACGAATTGTATGCATTTCGTACAAAACCATGACCAACTTTAACTGTTTCTCTTTTCTAGGGCATATGTATACTTTGCTTACATTCTATGGCTGCTAGCCTTATACGGAAAACACAAAGAATTAACTCACGTCTATATACATATATGTACATATATATATAATGTACATATATATATATATATATATATATATATATATACTCTGTATATATATACATCTGGTAAAAAGTGATCAATAGATTCTATACATAGACGCACACACACACATATATAAATATATATGTATATCAATGTATGAATGCTTATTCTAAACTGCATCATGATGTCTGTCGTCATACTGGTAAAAAGAATATTTTACCCTTTTACTTTGGTTTTCTGCTGCACTCGGGAGGAGGGTGAGATAAATATATGTATGTATGAATGTATTTATGTATGTATATATATGCATATATATATATATATATATATATATATATAGATAGATACATCTATATTTGCGTCAGAAAATTCTCACGGAGGAAGACGAGAAGAATTAAAAAGCAAGCATTGCCTGAGGACTTCTAAATTTACTGAGGGATTAAATACTAAAAGGGATAATACAGCAGTATCAGAATAAACGTTGCAAAACGAAATACCAATGTTTATTTAAATCGATATAAAATAAGAAAAAGACATTAACATTAGACATATAAGCTATCTGGATACAACTACCTTCGGGCAACAATGATGCTCAAAAGCCTATGAACTGATTGTAAGATATATTACGAAAGCTCACTTCAAGAGATTAAACCATTTCCCTTTTCCCACATTAAACAAACAAGCTGTCTAAGGTAAAACTTCCCTTAGGCATCTGCGTTGCTCTACAATCTATGAACTGATTGGGGGAAATAACATGTTCTCACATCAAAAGATTAAATCTTCTCCAAAGAAAAATATAAAAAAATCACTTTAATTAATGTCACTTCCAATTCTGGCAGATATCAGAACTCTGCGACAAGCCTACACAACTATTCCTGTGCAATGTACAGCGACAAAAAAAATCATATATCTCCCAATTACTTCGAATTCATTTACGCTCCTGTACACTTGCAAATTCTTAAAAATGGGAAATTTGAACAAAAACTCGGCAACAGAGCTCAATGATGGAAAACTAATATTAAAATAAACCACCCACACACAAATTCAACGTTATAATCCTCATATGTCAAGAGGATTTCATCATAAATGCTAGAATTCAGAAAATATGGGATTTCACGAAATTTGAGCTAAACTGTAATGGTTTTACTTATGTCGTTTCCAGATCATCCCACGATGACTGTAAATATAATTAAATAGTGAGATCACTATATTCAAAATATCTCCGTAAGGAAAAGCAAATTTATACACACGCATATATATATATATATATATATATATATATATATATATATATATATATATATATATATATATATATCATATATACATCTAAACCTACGCGCATACACTTATAAGTAATTTCCTCTGGGTGTAAGTTATTCCCAAAGTAACGTGAATTAAGGTAACTTAATACTTACGAATACATACACAGACAAACACACTACATATAATGTATATATATACATATATGTAAAATATATATATATATATATATATATATATATATATATATATATATATATATATATATATATATTATATATATGTGCATAGGTATACCTTAGTTTAACCAGACCACTGAGCTGATTAACAGCTCTCCTAGAGAGGGCTGGCTCGAAGGATTAGACTTATTTTACGTGGCTAAGAACCAACTGGTTACCTAGCAACGGGACCTACAGCTTACTGTGGAATCCGAACCACATTATAGCGAGAAATGAACTTTTATCACCAGAAATAAATTCCTCTGAGTCTTCACTGGCCGGCCGGAGATTCGAACGCGGGCCCTGCAGAGTGCTAGCCGAGAACGGTACCGACCAGTCCAACGAAGAACTAGTCTATACATACATGCATACATACATACCTACCCACACATACTGCACCACTCACATAAAGCAAGCTGTCAATGTATGAGAGCCGATAAGGGTAATAAAGCAAAGTCTCGAAGTACCCGAGGAAAAGATCAGATGACTTTGCTTCATTATATCCTCTTCTCCTGTATTTCATTTTCACGCTCTAGTAACCATCTCTCTCTCTCTCTCTCTCTCTCTCTCTCTCTCTCTCTCTCTCTCTCTCTCTCTGAGACAAAACTTCTATCAGGGAAAAACGAAGATATTGACACATGACATTGCACTTTAAACTTGTGAGCATAGTCGTCACAAGAATTATTAAGTTATATTAAGAAAATATACATGGTGGGAGGTGTATTCCGTTTAATTTAAAATGCTATTGTGCTACACATAAGATGAAGTTGGAAAGATGATTCTTCATTATTATAGAAAAAATCACAATCATCTTTAAAATAAGATATGAGAACATTAATATCATCTCACCTCAAAGAGCATCAGCCAAAGATTTCTAAAACCAGGCAATACTTTATCCTGAAAGTACCTCTGCCTCTGACTGAAAAATCTACCATTGGTTTTATTTTCTATTCACTCATATTTATCTTTTTATCGCCTTTTCCCATAACTCGTCTCTCTCTGCAGGCTGATTTCCCTTTGGAGCCCTCTTGGGTTTAGTATAAGGGTTTCCACCTGAAGATTTAAGAAAGAAAGAAAGAACAACTTCGCTCTTCAAGTATGCCCAGTTAGGAGTCTTGTAAACAATAAGTCTGTCCAACTATATGATCCAGAGGGAAGATGAAGAAAGATGGACACTAAATCCAAAGTCTTTTGCATTTTTTACTCAATGCAGCTGAAAGCCCAACTCATCTTTTCTAAAGCCTGCTTATCATGTTCTGCTCAACAAAGCTGAATGATCTCTTGAGCTCCTCTGATCAAAGATTGGCAGGCGTGTGGTGAATGCCTGGCAAAACCTTTTCCACAATTTTGACATTTTCCTCAGAACTGCTCAATCAATTTCAGTCAAAACTGGCACGAGGCATCCTTGCATGGGGAGGACTGGAGTTTCTTTTCAAATGGGATTCGAATTCATCTTGTCTGCAAGCTAAATATCCAATGAAGGTTTTGACGTTGAGAGAGCACAAGAACATTCCAATAATAGTGAAAGAAAATTTGTGAGGCATGTGGCATTAACACCATCTCTGTAAATAAAATAAGACTTACTGACAATCAATAACTAGTATTATCACATATGAGAAAGAGAAAGTTTACGCACAGTACCTAGTATTATCATATATAAGAGAAAAAAAAAAGTATATCTTAGTTTAACCAGACCACTGAGCTGATTAACAGCTCTCCTAGGGCTGGCCCGAAGGATTAGATTTATTTTTACGTGGCTAAGAACCAATTGATTACCTAGCAACGGGACCTACAGCTTATTGTGGAATCCGAACCACATTATAGCGAGAAATGAATTTCTATCACCAGAAACAAATTCCTCTTGTTCTTCACTGGCCGGTCGGAGATTCGAACTCGCGACCAACAGAGTGGTAGCTGAGAACGGAACCTGCTCACCCAGCGAGGAACTATGTATATATAAGAGAGAGAACGCCGACACACAATACCTAGCATTATCATATATGAGAGGGAGAAAGCTTACGCACAATATCTGGTAGTATCATATATGAGAGAGAGAGAAGATTTACGGACCAAACCTAGTATTATCATACATGAGAGAGAAAAAGCTTACACATAATACCTAGTAGTATCATATATAAGAGAGAGAACGCTTAAGCACAACACCTGGTAGTATCATATATGAGAGAGAGAAAGCTTACGGACAATAGCCTACCTAGAAGTATCATAGCCTATATGAGAGAGAAAAAGCTTACGGACAATACCTAGTAGTATCATATATGAGAGAGAGAAAGCTTAATGCACAACACTAGTAGTATCATACATGAGAGAGAAACCTTATGGACAATACCTAGTAGTATCATATATGAGAGAGAGAAAGCTTAATGCACAATACCTAGTAGTACCATACATGAGAGAAAGAAAGCTTGTGCACAACACCTAGTAGTATCATATATGAGAGAGAGAAAGCTTACGCACAATACCTAGTAGTATCATATATGAGAGAGAGAAAGCTTAATGCACAATACCTAGTAGTATCATATATGAGAGAGAGAAAGCTTAATGCACAATACCTAGTAGTATCATATATGAGAGAGAGAAAGCTTAACGCAAAATACCTAGTAGTATCATATATGAGAGAGAGAAAGCTTAACGCACAACACCTAGTAGTATCATACATGAGAGAAAGAAAGCTTGTGCACAACACCTAGTAGTATCATATATGAGAGAGAGAAAGCTTAACGCACAATACCTAGTAGTATCATATATGAGAGAGAGAAAGCTTAATGCACAATACCTAGTTAATGCACAATACCTAGTATCATATATGAGAGAGAGAATGCTTAACGCAAAATACCTAGTAGTATCATATATGAGAGAGAGAAAGCTTAACGCACAACACCTAGTAGTATCATGCATGAGAGAGAGAAAGCTTAATGCACAATACCTAGTAGTATCATATATGGGAGAGAGAAAGCTTGGGCACAACACCTAGTAGCATCATATATGAGAGAGAGAAAGCTTGGGCACAACACCTAGTCGTATCATATATGAGAGAGAGAAAGCTTAATGCACAATACCTAGTAGTACCATATATGAGAGAAAGCTTAATGCACAATACCTAGTAGTATCATATATGAGAGAGAGAAAGCTTAACGCACAATACCTAGTAGTATCATATATGAGAGAGAAAGCTTACGCACAACACCTAGTAGTACCATATATGAGAGAGAGAAAGCTTAACGCACAATACCTAGTAGTATCATATATGAGAGAGAGAATGCTTAATGCACAATACCTAGTATTATCATATATGAGAGAGAGAAAGCTTAATGCACAATACCTAGTATTATCTTATCATATATGAGAGAGAGAAAGCTTAATGCACAATACCTAGTATTATCATATATGAGAGGGAGAAAGCTTAATGCACAATACCTAGTAGTATCATATATGAGAGAGAGAAAGCTTACACACAACACCTAGTAGTATCATATATGAGAGAGAGAAAGCTTAACGCACAATACCTAGTAGTATCATATATGAGAGAAAGCTTACGCACAATACCTATTAGTATCATATATGAGAGAGAGAAAGCTTAACGCACAATACCTAGTAGTATCATATATGAGAGAGAGAAAGTTAACACACAATACCTATTAGTATCATATATGAGAGAGAGAGAAAGCTTAACGCACAATACCTAGTAGTATCATAAATGAGAGAGAGACAGCTTATGCAAAATTCCTAGTAGTATCATATATGACAGAGAGGAAGGTTAATGCACAATACCTAGTAGTATCATATATGAGAGAGAGAAAGCTTAATGCACAATACCTCGTAGTATCATATAGAGGGAGAGAAAGCTTGCGCACAATACCTAATAGTATCATATATGAGAGAGAGAAAGCTTAATGCACAATACCCAGTAGTATCATATATGAGAGACAGAAAGCATACGGACAATACCTGGTAGTATCACATGTGAGCGAGAGAAAGCTTACGCACAATACCTATTATTATTATTATTATTATATCAAAACAGTTTAATCAGACCACTGAGCTGACTATCAGCTCTCACAGGGCTGGCCCGAAGGGTTTGGATGAAATGACAGGTCTTGGCTAGAAGCCCAGCCACTGGGACCAAATAGGTCACTTGGTATGGTGATGAATGAATGAAAATGAAATTAAAAACTGCACAAAGTCATCACTCTCATAATGGAACACACTCACACAATAAATACATTTATACTTATGATTCCATATATACTCACTAAAAATTTATATTAAAATTCAATATAAATTAAGTAAAATTTTAAAATTTAGTAGTTTCAAAATTCATTAGACGCCTACGGGTTTTCGTATTTCTATTATTCACTTTTTATATTTTATCAATTAAATCACGGCTCCTCATGAACATTAAAATGGGTATCACTGAAAATGTTGAAGATTCCGACCAAATTTCTTTCATAGATCTACTTCCAAAATTTGATAATCGCTGCAGGTTATATTTTGGGCATTCACACAATACATGCTTGACTGTTATCAACACTTTGCAATCTGGGAATTCAGGAGGAGGGTCACATGGACTGTTCATTAAGTGCCCATGTGTCAAACGAGTATGGCCAATTCGAAGACGCTCACATGGACTGTTCATTAAGTGCCCATGTGTCAAACGAGTATGGCCAATTCGAAGACGTGTCAGAACTACCTGTGTTGTGTCTCTCTCTGATATGATGAACTCCATTTTCCAACACTGGATTTTATCTATTTTAATTTATTATTTTCAGATTCTTCATTCCATATATTTTGCCATTTACTTACAATGATTGTTTTTATATATCTTATATAGTCACTAATAGGGATGTCTACATTTGCTCTTGCCATGTGGACTGCTTCTTTAGCTGCTTTATCAGCCTCTTCATTTCATTTAATCCCTACACGGGCAGGGATCCAACATATTTCAATACTTTTTCCATTATTATACAATTTATGGAGTGAAAACTTGAATTTGTTGTAAAATATTATTTTTTTTATATATTATAGCTTTGAATGACTTCTATAACGCTTCTGGAGTCGCTACAAATCACAAAATTAAATGTGGTTTGTTTAATTATTTTTATGGCTGATGCTATTACACTAACTCAGCTGTAAATACTGAGGCATTATCTGGTACAGAGAACCGATACGTTTTGTCTGGGGATACTGCAGCATATCCCACTCCCTATTGCGACTTACATCCGTCGGTGTATATTGCGTAATGTGGACCTTTTCGAATTATATATTCTAATGTATGTTGTCTATGGTGTTCTGGGGTATATGAATAACTTTTGATAAATATTTTAAGTGTGTACAAAGTCTCATTTTATTCACTGTCCAAAGAGGAGGTAATTTTACTATTAAAGGTAATTGTATATTTATATTTAGCGAATCAAACAATCTTCTAGCTCTAATTGGGAAAGGAGGTGGGTGATTTTTTGTAAACACATCTCTTGATCCAAATAATTTTTTGGTTGGAGAATCAATTGTCTGAATTCTCAGTGCACTCTTCATTGTTACTTGCTCTCTATGGAGAGAGAGAGAGAGGTAGTTCACCACATTCAACTTGTAAAGATGACTTTGGAGATGATCTAAAAGCTTCTGAACATACTCTAAGGCCTTCATTTTGAACTGGATCTAACGTTTTCAGCATTGCGTCTGATACCGAGCCATAAATTTCGCTTCCATAATTAATCAATGATAGACAGCACTGTTGTTTTATCCAGTAGAGTAAGGGTATGTCTATCAGCTCCCAAGTAATGTTCGGTAGTTTTTTTTAATTAAGTTTAATGCTCTTTTACATTTTGATTTCATGTATGTTATGTGGGTTTTCAAGCTGGTTCAAGTGAGTATCAAATATTAATTCCAAAAATTTTGCTGTTTGGCCAATTGGTATGGAATGATTTCTGATTATTAAATCTATTTCTTCACCTTTTTTCCACTTTTTATTTTTATAAAACATACTGCTTGAGTCTTTTGATGAGAAAATTTAAAGCCTTCAGATGAGGTCCATTCATCTATTTTTATTATAGTTTTATTTATGATTCGCTCTGCATGTTTTATGCGAGATCCTGAATAATATATGGCAAAATCATCCATATACAAGTTACTTTTAATTCCCATTGGTAGATTATTGCTGATACCATTTATTGCTAAAGTAAACAGTATGCCACTTAGGACGCTTCCTTGTGGAACGCCATTTTCAAGTGGAAATGTTCTTGACAATATATCATTAATTCTCACTTGAAAAGTGCGATTTGTCAGAAAGTTTTGGATAAACCTGGGTAAATGTCCACGGATGCTGTTTTAATGTAACGTTTTTAATATTGCATGTCTCCATGTAGTATCATATGCCTTTTCAATGTCAAAAAAGACGGCTGTAGTAATTTGTTTTCGTTCAAATCCTCTTCATATGTGGTCTTCCAAGTTAGAGAGTCTAGTGTAGATCTGTTACATTATGACCCAAATTGAGTGAGAGTCAAAATTTTATCTTCTCGAATATGCCATATTAGTCGAGCATTTACCATTTTCTATAGTAATTTGCATAAACAACTTGTTAAAGAAATTGGTCTGTAATTGTTTACATTACTGGAATCTTTTCCAGGTTTGGGGATAGGAATAATTAAAGCTTTACGCCGTTCATCAGGAAACAAATTTCGAAGCCATAAGTGATTATAAAACTCTAATAAGTATGGCTTTGCCAAAGTTGCTAAATGGCAGATCATTTCAAAACAAGTATTGTCACCTCCCAGGGGGAGATTTATTGCTGTTCAAGACAGCAAATTCTAACTCTTCCATATTAAATTTTCTACTATAATATATACTGTATCTTCTATTGTTTCAAAATTTATTGTTATTAATTCGATACTATTTTTCTTGTGCAGAAATGCTCAGCTAAATTTTTGTCACTGCTTACTTTTGCTAAATTTTCTCCTATTACATTACTTATTTCTTCTGGATCAAGTATTCTTTTCCCATCTTTTTTTATGGCATGTCTAGGTGGTTTAACATGGGTACCATTTATTTTCCTGAATTTTCCCCATATTTTTTGTATGGGAGTATTATTAGAGAGATCTGATACATATTTCCTCCATGAAATGATTCTTCCTTGAGTTACTTCTCTTTTAAATTTTGCAGATATTTTGTTATATAGAGGTTTTAATGTATCAACTTCTAATAATAATATAGTCATTTTTTGTACAGTCCCTTCTAATATCGGTAATGTTTTGTTTATTTTACTGAGCTTTCTATTCAATTTATCTAATCGGCTTCCAATTTGGTGTTCTATTTTTATTAATTCTGTAGGGACAACACCTAGTAGTATCATATATGAGAGAGAGAAAGCTTATGGACAATACCTGGTAGTATCATACACGAGAGAGAGAAGACTTACGGATAATACCTAGTAGTATTTCATATGAGAGAGAGAAAGCTTATGCACATACCTAGTAGTATTATATATGTTCAGAAAAATAAGGTCCAGTGTTAACTATGCAAAGAGAACCAGAGCGTGGGGGTACGGACTGAGGTCAGCTACTGAGTTAACTACACCACTGCCAGATCTGTTTTAGATCTGTTGAAGTTTACTATTTCCAGTTGATCTTGTAATTCACAAAACATATGAACACTTTTAATACAAGTATCTAATGAACACCATAATATTCTTTGGAAGCTTGAATTTCAAGTCACTGGCCCCTGTAGACTTGTTCCGTATGAATAGGGTTCATCTTCTGAATAATAATAATAATAATAATAATAATAATAATAATAATAATAATAATAATAATAATATAATAATAATAATAATAATTATTATTATTATTATTATTATTATCATAATAATAATATTAATTTATATAAGAAGAAATGATTTACATATCACTGACTTATTACATATATGAAGCCAATTAGGTGGAAATTATTTCGAGAAAAATGTCACATACAAAGAAGCGAGATTAATAAAAGAAAAATAGCATCAGATGCACATAAAAACTAAAGCACCATTTATAGTGATTATCTAGTTTTTATTACCACCTGAATCTTTTAAAATTTAACGGACGCCATATGTGGCAAAATCAGAACGAGGTAAAGAGTGGAGATAAGAGTGGAAATATCAGAGAAGGGAAAGAGGAGAAAAATGATTTAGAGCATATTTGAAAGAGGGAACAGAACTGCACACCGCTAATTGGATGAAAACTCGCCCCAACCCAAAGGCTCCCGGTCGACGAAGAGAGAGAGAGAGAGAGAGAGAGAGAGAGAGAGAGAGAGAGAGAGAGAGAGAGAGAGAGAGAGAGAGAGAGAGAAATTCTTAGTAACCGGAGAGAGAGAGAGAGAGAGAGAGAGAGAGAGAGAGAGAGAGAGAGAGAGAGAAATTCCCTTAGTAACCAATGCCTCATTACTCCTAATTTTCCTTTCCTCCTTCTAATGGGGGCCACTGAATTCCCCTCATTTTTCATTCCTGGCCTAATTCCAACCGAATATCAGCTTCCTGTCACTTAATTAAGTTCACCAGTAAAAAAATAAAAAAATAAAAAATTCGGTGATATCCTCTTCAGTTTGTTTGAACCTGACCCATCGCTTTCATCACTGGAGTGTCGATCGTGACGTCACGGGAGACAATGCGTGTCGATCGTGACGTCACGGGAAAACAATGCGTGTTATCGTGACGTCACGGCAGACAATGCTGGATTCAAGCAACATTGACTAGAGGCAATGCCATGATGCTGATGTCTTTGGAACCTCCTCTTAAATGTTGTATAGTTTTTCCTATTGCAAGAGTCAAACTATGATCAATAATTACAGTATATAACATACGTTCATGCATCACTACATTCACACATTTCTTACATTTCATAACACTATATGCTAATATGATAGCTTTACAGTGCTAAATGCCTCTCTTTCACAACAGCAAGCCTCATCATCGTGTAATATAACAAAAGTTCATATAATGAATTTTTTTTCTAAAGCACATGAAAACCTAAAGAGAATCAATTTTAGAATGATGCCAATATTTATGATGAAGTTTTTCGTATATTAACATCTCCAAAGCACGATTTTTTTTGTCTTGCTGTCAATGAACAAAAAGGGAGTTTATTTATAAAATCATTTATCGCCAAGAGCAACAAATCAAAACATATCCCATATGAACATTCATCACAGACAGACAGACAGACAGGACAGACAGGGAAGGCACCCACATCAATTATAAGTTAACTAGATGAACTTTGTCTTTATATCCTTCCCTCCTTTAACTTTCTGAAAAATATGAAAGCCTGAATACCAAACGAAAGATGAAAGTAAGGCTTGACGATCAAAACAACTGTACAGGAGATGGGTAAGAAAAATGTAAAAAAAAAAAAAAAATAGAAAGACTGCCGATGAAATAACACGCACAAAATGCTGGAAAAAGGACGAAAACGTGAGAAAATGTCATTAAAAAAAACTAAAAAAAAATAAAGGCTGACAGGATAACTACAGCCATGTATTAATGAATCACAATAAACTGGGTTTGACTGATTGATTTATAGATTTTAAGCATACATGCCAAGCACTGGGGCAACTAAGGTCATTCAGCGCTGAAACGGAAATTGGCAGTGAAAAAGTTTGAAAGGTGCAACAGGAGGAAAATCTCGCAGGTGTGCACTATGAATCAATTGTTAGGAGATGGTGGACAGTAAGGTGGAAGAAAGAGAATATGAGCGGAGGCACAGTAAAAGGAATGAAAGAGGTTGCAGCTGGGGGCCGAAGGGATGCTCCAAAAACCCTTAAGTAATGCCTACATTGTACCGCAAGAGGTGCACTGACGGCGCTACCCCCATACGAGGGTCATAAATTAGGGCGAAGCATTAACAAACATTACGTGACAGGAAAAGAACAGCGAGATGTATCCTCTACAAAAACAAAAGAATTGCAAGGCATGCTATCCGGTTTGCCTGTCATGATGACTAGATAGGCATGATTGCACTAGTTAACCTGTCAGCCTTTTTTTTTTTTTTTTTTTTTTTTTTTTTTTTTTTTTTTTTTTTTTTTTTTTTTTTTTTTTTAATGACATTTTTTCACGTGCTCGACCTTTCTCCAGCATCTTGTGTGTGTTATTTCATCGGCTCTTTCTTTTTTTTTTTTACATTTTCTTACCTATCTTCTGTACAGTTGCTTTGATCTTCAAGCCTTACTTTTATCTTTCGTTTCGTATTCAGGCATTCATGTTTTTCAGAAAATTATAATGTGGTTCGGATTCCACAATAAGCTGTAGGTCCCGTTGCTAGATAACCAATTGGTTCTTAGCCACGTAAAATAAATCTAATCCTTCGGGACAGTCCTAGGAGAGCTGTTAATCAGCTCAGTGGTCTGGTTAAACTAAGGTATACTTTTAACTTAAAGTTAAAGGAGGGAAGGATATAAAGATAAAGTTCATCTTGTTAACTTTTAATTGATGTAGGAGCCTTCCCTGTCTGTCTGTGATATGTTCATATGGAAAATGTTTTGATTTATTGGTTTTGGTGATAAATGATTTTATAAATAAACTCCCTTTTTGTTCATTGACAGTATGACAAAAATCGTGCTTTGGGGATGTTAATATACGAAAAACTTCATCATAAATACTGACATCATTCTAAAAATGATTCTCTCTGGGTTTTCATATGCATCTAACCACCATCATGTGTTTGCATTATTTAACCTCAAAATGGCATATGAAACTGCTTGGTGATATAGGATTTTAAAACACTTCATGAAGTCGCTTACTGATAAATTCTTCGAGTATCAGAATGTCATTGATTGTTTGCGTGCCGTTTCATATCATTTTAGTTTGTTTTGGAAAATTCAATAAATCAACACTTTTATTTAATCTTGTATTATTATTTGAGAAACTGTTATCTAGAAAATAAATTGGTGTCCTTTTAATTTTTTCCCCCTTTTTAATAAATATCCTCTGATACTAATTAATTTTTTCATTCTCATAGTGAAAAATGATTATATATATATAAGGCAGTTCGAACAATCGTTAATTCAAACAACTGTTGATTCGAGTAATTACTTTTCGAACAACTGTTGTCGAACAATTGTTTTCGAACAATTACTTTCGAAAAACTGTCCGGATACCAAAACAAGGCGCACTGTCAGAAACGAAATGCCAAAAAGGATGGGTTCCATACAGATCTGAGCCCAGTGTAACATTCTATCTTCAGTTCCTTCAAACTCACAATTTTCATCATCCCATATCTATGTAGTCAATATGATTCCATTCCCGCAACACCTGCCTGTACAAGAGAACAGCATCGAATGGTTAATCCCTTTAAAACTTTCTTCAGTATCTTTTTCACTTAATTGCACGCGTAACAATCCTTCCACAACTTTGCTCATTTTCAAATAATCATACAAGTTCTTAAGTCAATACTTTTTTATATCAAGTACGCTGAACATTCCCTCTAGGTGCTAGAAAAAACAATACACTATTTAAAACATGAACGCTCCATTTGCAATTTTAATTCGAAGGTCCATTTGCCCGGCAAACAATTCACTGGGAAAATCTATTTCCAGTATCATTGGCTGACTATAACTAAATATATAAACTTTATCCATAAACATATGTAAGATTTCTATTTGTTACGAAGCCCCACCTGTTGAATACATATATATACCATATCCGGTTTAAGGCAACACAATAACGCCCGTGTTTAACCCTACAATAATATTCATATTTTCACTCAAAAATGGCCCATTGTCACAGAGCCTATATATTTCTATGAAAATCACTGGGCACGAAGCGTATCAAAACAAGTAGGCAGTGACTGCCTTGCAGCAAAAACAAAATAATCTTTATAAAAAAAAAGGGGGGGGGTTATAAAATGTTCAGGTGGATGACCAAAACAGAATCATGAACAGGTGGTGTCATGTTATTTTGATAACTAAAAATCGAGCCAGTCCTTCGGTACATCCATACATTTATTTTAACTTATATAACAATAGATAATCTACGGTAATATACTCCATATTCAGATTTGATGTCGTCCAATCCGGGTACAGTATCTCCTGAGTATGCATAAGAATTAAAAATTGCTTTTCGCAGGCAAAATTAAATATGCATCTTTGCTTGCGTAAGAGGACGATCATGTTTGCAGACCTATAAACGATCTGCAAAAACACAGAGAGAGAGAGAGAGAGAGAGAGAGAGAGAGAGAGAGAGAGAGAGAGAGAGAGAGAGTTCAGAACAGACTAAACTACAAACATGAAAAATGCAAAAGAGAGAGAGAGAGAGAGAGAGAGAGAGAGAACATGTGCAAAATGAGAGAGAGAGAGAGAGAGAGAACATGCAGACTAAGCTACCTGATAGAATGCAAAAGAGAGAGAGAGAGAGAGAGAGAGAGAGAGAGAGAGAGAGAGAGAGAGAGAGAGAGAGAGAGAACGAAAAAGCAACAAATCAAGCGGATTCTTTGAGATTTTTTTATTCCTTCGAATTTTCCTCCGGCGTTTTTCCTGTCTGAATCCGCACATATGCGTGTGTATATGAGAGAGAGAGAGAGAGAGAGAGAGAGAGAGAGAGAGAGAGAGAGAGAGAGAGAGAGAGCATGTTCGCCTACCTAAACTAAAATAAAAAACAATAGGCAAATACAGCAAAGAGAGAGAGAGAGAGAGAGAGAGAGAGAGAGAGAGAGAGAGAGTGTGTGTGTGTGTGTAACTTCAGGATCACAGAACCTTAAGAGGATATGCGAGAGAGCAGGTGGACCTGGGATAGGGAGTCTAAATCCCTCTGCCAAACGAGGGGATCGAGATTTTGGATGCGGCCTCACAGAATCCGATACCTTATGGATGGCCAAGAGTAGTGTTAACTTCTCCTTATACTACTTCTCCTTATACCTCTTCCCCTTCTTCTTCTTCTCATACTTTACTTCTTCCTCTTCCTCTTCTTTTTCTTCTTATTTATGTCTGAAGGATAATATGCTTCCCACACAGCGATTCAGAAACCTGATGGACGGGCTACAGTAGCTCCTCCTCTTCTTCTTTACGTCTCAAAGATTATATACTTCCCACCCAACGATTCCGATACATTATGGATGGGCAAGCGTAGTGTTCACTTCTCCTTATATTTTTTCCCTCTTCTTCTTCTTCTTCCTCTCCTTCTTCTTCTTTCTCTTCCTTTTCTTCTTCTTCTTCTTCTCGGCTGCGTCTTATGGATAATATGCTTCAACCCAGGGATGGAAACTGGGACAGGCTGAGATTAGCAAGGAGTCTTAGAAGCTTTACAGTAAACCTGTTTCGCCTCTCTCAGAATTAATTGACCAGAACCGAGGATTACATATAGATATTTCCCAGAGTAACGGATGAGAGGAAGAGATCATATATATTATTATTATTATTATTATTATTATTATTATTATTATTATTATTCAGGAGATGAACCCTATTCATATGGAACATGCACACCACATGGGCCATTGACTTGTAATTCAATCTTCTAAAGAAAATGGTGTTGTTGTTATTATTATTATTATTATTATTATTATTATTATTATTATTATTCAGAAGATAAACCCTATTCATAAGGAACAAGCCCACCAAACATGCCACTGACTTGTAATCTAATCTTCCAAAGAATATGGTATTATTATTATTATTATTATTATTATTATTATTATTATTATTATTATTATTATTATTAATCAGGTGATGAACCCTCCTCATATGGAACAAGCCCACCACAGGGGTCATTGACTGGAAATTCAAGCTTCCAAAGGATATTATGGTGCTCATCAGAAAGATAACAGAAGGTAATGGGAAATACAGAAAGAAAATGCATTTTTTTTTTTACTTGGGAAAAGCCTGACAATCATAAAGATTTTAACCTAAAAATCTCAGATTACGAAAGCTCCGTTCAGTGGTAGAGTACATTAGAGCCAGTAATGGATCCATTTTACCACTGTGAACACAATTATAAAGTAAATCATGACTAATTATTATAATCAGCACCGTTTCAACATTATTATTATTATTACTCCAATAATGGATCAATTTTAATACTGTAATCGCTACTACAAAGTAGATAATGACTAATTACTATAATCTGTTTCAATATTATTATTATTATTGTTATCACGAGCTTGTTGGCGCATGCTATGCACGCTGGAACCCGGCGCTGCTGTCTCCCATACCCTCCCGATCCCCTACCAACTGCAGGAGGAGGGTGGAAGTCTCCTCTACCCTCCAGTTTCCCTACCTACCCCACACCCACCCGGGGCGGACAGACCGGTTTGCTCGGATTTTATTATTATAAATTTAGATTATTATCACTCGAGAAACGACGCTGACATCCTGAAACTCTACACTTACACCAAGCCACATTCGTGACTATAATTTTCAAAACTATTGCCTTTCTCCTTATCCAGATTATGTAGTACATCAGCCAGCTCTTGGCAGATATCAGCCCTGAAGAAAAGAGAATATTGACAAGGATTGAAAAGACTTTATATAAAATCAATTCGATTGATGTTGCCATTATTTTTAACAGAGCATGCTTGAAAGAGGGTCTACTCCCTTCTTCATATATTATTATTGTTATTATTATTATCACTATATTTAGATGTTACAACGTTTCGGACTATTTCAGTCTTCGGGCTGTGAAGTTAAGAAAGTAGTAATGCTAAAGACATTATTATTATTATTATTATTATTATTACAATTGTAATCCTGGAGTACATCTCATAGCACAGACTGTTATTAACTGTAAATTCTCTAGCTCCCTCAATGATATAAAAAAAAAGATACCACTTATAAGAGTGGACTTACTTCATTTGACAAGTCTCTAATTTATTTTCCTAATGGGCAACATAAGGAATCTAATCCTGAAGATGTTCCAGCACTACTACACTCACTACCTAAATTCTGCGTCATAACATCAAGGGTTACTGGGGCCAAAAATAACAAAAGGAAACCCAGAGAATCTGTCGACTTACGCCGAAACAGTCTTTGAATTCTGGTCCTTTCGTAAGAGTCTCTATGCCGAGTTGCTCTGTCTTCTGTGATGTTCTTAAGTGTGTGGTTTCATATCTTATATTAAAAATGGTTTCATTTTTTCTATTTAAGTTACTTTCATTTTCATTGTTTCTATGTAAAATGGTTTCATTTCTGCTATGCAAAATGGTTTCACTTCTTCTATGTAAAATTACTTCACTTCCTCTATGTAAAATGGTTTAATTTTTCTATTTAAAACTGTTTCATTTTTCTATATAAGATGGTTTCATTTCTTCTTTGTAATTAATACGCCGGTTTCATTTTTTCTGTGCAAAATGGTTTAATTTCTTCTGTGCAAAATGGTTTAATTTCTTCTATGTAAAATGGTTTGATTTCTTCTCTGTAAAATGGTTTAATTTCTTCTGTGAAAAATGGTTTCATTTCTTCTCTGTAAAATTATTTCACTTCTATGTAAAATAGTTTCATTTTTTCTATGTAAAATGGTTTCATTTTTTCTATATAAGATGGTTTCATTTCTTCTTTGTAATTAATGAGTTGGTTTAACTTCGTCTATGCAAAATGGTTTAATTTCTTCTATGTAAAATGGTTTCATTTCTTCTGTGCAAAATAGTTTCATTTCTTCTGTGTAAAATGGTATCATTTCTTCTCTGTAAAATGGTATAATTCCTTCTGTGTAAAATGGTTTCATTTCTTCTATCCAAAATGGTTTAATTTCTTCTTTGCATTGGTTTAATTTCTTCTATGCAAAATGGTTTAATTTCTTCTGTGCAAAATGGTTTCATTTCTTCTGTGTAAAATGGTTTCATTTCTTCTCTGTAAAATGGTTTAATTTCTTCTGTGTAAAATGGTTTCATTTCTTCTTTGTAAAATGGTTTCATTTCTTCTCTGTAAAATGGTTTCATTACTTCTATGTAAAATTATTTAACTTCTTCTATCCTTCTATGTAAAATTATTTCACTTCTATGTAAAATAGTTACATTTTTTCTATGTAAAATGGTTTCATTTT
>NC_089753.1:50154428-50179428 GCF_040412425.1 Macrobrachium rosenbergii
ACGTACGCCACTTTGAGAGAAAGAATACGTGTCCTGATCAATTACGTCATGTTTTGTAAGATTGCATTCAAAACGTTTTGCTGGGATGACGTAACTTTCCTTCTAGAAGCTTCTCCATTGTATCTCGCACCCAAAACGCTTTAGTGACGTCACCTCCCTGCTTCTAGAGCTTCCCTTTTGTATCTCGTACCCAAAATGCTTTGATGACATCATGTAATTGTTTCACGTATTACTGGAATTCTAAAATCTATTTCATTCTGATATCTGAGACCAGTTGAATTGGTTTGTTTTCTCTCTCTCTCTCGTTCTTAGAAAGAGATTCTTTTAACGTAGTGTTTTGTGGTCACATATTATCATTAACTCTTGAGATCTGAATTTAGCAAAGTTGTTTAGTTCGTAACGGCGCCTGGTAAAAAAGTGTGTATTGTGTAACGCAGCTACAGCAAGTGATTTACAGAGTTTTCACAAGTTGTGTAAGGTAACGTGAATTTTACTCATTAATACCATGGTATGATAAGTTAGGAAATTTTTAACAAGTGAAATCATTATTGATAAATCTTAGTGTATTTTTGTGTGTTTTTCTATTTACAATCTCTTTATATTTTCACATTTTTTATGTTTGTGATGTAACATTTATTTACATAGCATTTTAAATATTTCTTGGTATAATTTAACATTGCATCTTACTTGATTTCATTTATTAAGATTTTCTTTTCAAATCTTGAGTAATTCTTGATAGTTTAAATTTTGCTTGATTAATTTAAATTCTGATAAAGTTTTTTGTGAATTAGTTTTGTTTCATAATTTAATTCAAGAATTAATTGAGTGTTGTGTTATTTTCAAGTAATAATAAATTTTTCAGATTGTGAATTCTAATTAATTGTGAATTCTAGTTATAAAGTTTGAATTTAAAAATAAATATTTTTATTTAACATTTTTAGAAAAACTGTTTCATTTGTTGATCACCAGTGAATAGGATTGATTGTGTGTGCATAAGGCAAAGTGATAAACATGTTTTGTTCTTTTAGTTTTGCTAAAGTGAATTAAGACTAGGAAACAGTTAGAGTTTTTATGGAGTGATGCCCTTCTACTCTAGAATATTTCTAGCTTAATTTTTGATACCTCACACATATTCTGATAGACTTAGTTTGATTTTTCAAGTAATAAATAAGTTTTTTCTTAAGGGATCACTGTTACCTTTAGAGTACTCAGTCGTAATAGTTAATGTTATGAGAGTTCAGGTATCTGGCTGAAGTGAGGTATATTTTTGAATCTTGAGATTAGTTGTGTAATAACCAGGTACTTGATACGCATCGTGACATTTATATATATATATATATATATATATATATATATATATATATATATATATATATATATATATATATATATATATATAGTGTATATAATGCTAACAACATGCCAACATCCCCCTCTCTCAGTTTGATGAGAGGCCTAAGCTTGTAACCACTTTCCGAGAATATGGAACGTAATTTACCACTGACAAAGCTCAAGATATGTAAGCTTCGCCTTCCCCTTCCCTACCGAAGCTCATTTTCGGCTCCATTTCGTCTTTCCATGGGTCATTACCTCCCATCAGGAGTGAACCTTAGAGAGGGGATGATGAAATTCACAAATTCACTTCTAGGTTTAGATGGGAAATTCACTTCCCTCGTTTCTGGCTCATTAGACCCTCGAACTTATCAGGACAGAAGGCAAAAATGTTATACTTTCCTCTGCGTTTAAATAATTTGGAATTGGAATTGGAATATAAAACTTTGGCTAAATGCCCCAGCGCTGGGACCTATGATGAGGTCATTCCGCGATGAAAGGGAAATTAAGAGTAAAAAGGCCTTAAAGGTGTAACAGAAGGGAAACCTCGCAGCTGCACTACGAAACAACTCTTAGGAGAGGGTTGAAAAAATGACGATGGGAGAAAGAGAATATGGACGGAGGCACAGTAAAATTAATGACAGGGGTTGCAGTCAGGGGCCGAGGGTACGATGCAGAAAAGAACCTTAAGTAATGCCTACAGTGCAACGCGTGAGGTTCACTGACGGCACTACATCCCTACGGGGGTTTGAATAATTTTGAGAGCTTAGACGTAAATCATAAAGCAGTAAGAAGTCTGTGTGGCGGGTTCAAATCCGCAGCCGACCGGTCAGAGGGGCGGACACTTTGCTATCCGTGTAGACACCCCGGGATTATGTACGTAATCAACGGATAGGTTTGCTGAAAGCAAATGGGTGTTACAGACTAATACACACACAAACAAAGCCACTCCAACATCTTCTAAAAACATAACAGACGCCTCACACGTCTCGAACTGTCGGCCTAACCACTCACGTCTCCTCGCTGCTGGGAGAAAGGGAGCTGGGGATTTGGCACAATACATATAAACATGTGCTACCAGGGTCTAAGCGATGTCAGGCAGGGCAGCCGATCGAGGCTACAGACTAACCCCAACGCCATATCAAAGTCCTTCAAAAGAAGGCATCATGCTTACCCCATACGAAAAATGGGAAAAAGCACATTAAACGAAGAAGAAGTAAATCATAAAGCAGCAATTGTGCGTTCATAACACAGACTGGCAAAAACTGTCTTTAGAAACTCGAGAGGACATTAGACATACATGAATAACTCCAAACATAATATGTGGGACGTTTCCTTACTGATAAGGACTCTCGTTCCTAAACCCAACTGCTGTTCTCTCTTTGTTATATCCACTTTTTTTTGTATACCTTATCTTATTTCCTTTAGACTTGGGTAGAGAAGAGTCTTTGCCCTTCAATACGTTCCTTATCCCTTTCATAACATTTCTAGAAGTCCTGGTTTGAGCACTGCTTTCTTAGAATATTTAAATATACAAGCCTGGAATAATACTCAATACGACTGTGGACTTGTTCACAGCAATTGGGTGAAAGCTTTAAGCTTTATACATATATATACATTTTTAATACACCATGTTGTGTAACATGCATTTCATTGTGGACCTTACCTCACATTTCTGAAAAGTATGACATAGTACTTTTATATATATTATATACATACACACACACACACACACACAGATATATATATATATATATATATATATATATATATATATATATATATATATATATATATATATATATATATATATATACATTATATACATATAATGTATATATGTATGTATATATACATTATATGTGTGTATATATGTATATATATACACACATATATACAGTATATATATACACATTTATAAACACACACACACATATATATATATGAACAATGAAAACAGTTTGTGGTGGCAGACCAATAAACTGTTTAATTATTCCAAACACCGACTCACCAAAGTCAACATAACAAAAACAAAATACTGTCAAAATAAAAACGATAAAAAAAACCGTCTGGACAGAAGTGACAATACTAACGGCGGCTCCACAAAAGAAGTCTATTACCCTGTCATCAATAATATGAAAAATTAAATTCAAATAAAAACGGCTCTATTTACTGACGTACTTATGAAATGTAAAATCCGGGAACTTATGAGAAAGGAGGCATTTTAAAAGTCACCAACATGAATTAATTAAAATGCAAAACGCAAAAATGCAACTGGAAAATCATTTTATGATCTTGGTGCCTCAAACGACAATAGTCATCAACGAATAAAATATATTTCATACATAATTTTATATATATCTATGCCAGAAATATATTAAATTGCGGGATGACAACTATTAAGAAAACCAGAAGAATCATAACACCTTGTGTGTTACTCTTAAACTTTTCAAGTCTGTGTCAAGTTATGCACCAATAAAGTAAGGAGCCTCATCCACTAACATGAAGATGATGAGTGATATAAAGTCTCAAAATAATAATAATAATAATAATAATAATAATAATAATAATAATAATAATAATAATAATAATAATAATAATAATAATAATAAAAAATACTCATGGTAGCATGAGTCTTGAGAAACAAATCCACAGTTATGTATGGGTACGCATATCTAAAAATAAATCTATACAGTTACAGAGAGTTTTTGGGAATGTGTTCGATTCCCCTTTTCAAATTGGAAAGGGGAATCGAACAGATTCTCGAAAGCTCTCTGTAGATTTATTTTTAAATATACGTACCCATACATAATTGTGGATTTATTTCTCCAATAATAATAATAATAATAATAATAATAATAATAATAATAATAATAATAATAATAATAATAATAATGTGAGTAATAAAATCCACAATTATATAGTAAATATATTACTATGTAAAAATCAAAAAATCAGTGTTAACGTTAAAATGCAGTGAGGGTAATTTTCTTATGAAATCGTTTTTAAAAATTAGGGCGGGGCGAGAAGATAATAGCCCATCACGGAAGTGCTGGTTCGGGTGTTATGTAATGCCAAATTCAACAGGCAGTTGCGCCAATCTCCTTGATCTTCGTACTTGCGATGTTGCATCTGCCTGCGCTGCATAGGTGCCATAGTCGGAACCATCCACAGGGACGTCGGCTATCTGGAGAGGGGGAAGAGGAAGCAGAGCATCAGGGTTCACACGGTCAACGTCAGTTTTGAAATTAAAATGTTTAATGTAGTGTTTGGCAATAAACCAGTTGATGAAAGGGTCTTCATTAGTAAATGACTTTATTATCTTCAAACGATATTCCCCATGTTTATGGCAGCACCTTCAACTAATCTTCTCACGTGAGAATCGTCACTTTTAAAATTGTTCGTGCACCACCCCAATTAATTTTGTGGTCTAAATTAAAACTATGAGCTACCAAAGCGCTCCCCTGTGCATGAAGATCATAGGCCCTTCTATGTTCCCTTAATCTTACATCCATCACCACTCTCCCGTAGTAACAACCATTGCAATCATAGCAGGAACCTTGTAAACACCGCTGTTTCTCTTGGTGCTGTTATTATTCTTGTAAGGGCTTTGCCAAGGTGTTTTATAGGTATAAACAATTTTTATATCCTTTTGGTATTTATTCATATAATCGCCACTCTTGAGACTTCTTCTTCAAAGGGTAATGATACATGTTTCTTGTTACTTATTTCCTTATTAACATGGCCTATATAAAAGCTCCTTTTAGCACGGCTGATGGCGTCAGAAATAAAATGTTGCGGGTATTTTAAAGACCTAAAGGTATCTACAACATGGGAGAGTTCTTCATCTAGAAATTGGGGGTCGCATATACGGAGAGCTCTTAAAACAAAGCTAATGATAACATTCCTTTTAACTTGCCGTGAGTGGTGGGAAAAATAATGAATATAATTTTCTTTGTTAGTAGCTTTTCTAAAAACTGAAAATTTGAAAGAGTTACTGTTTACATCCCTATGAATTAAGACATCTAAGAAAGAAATCTTGCCATCAACCTCTTTTTCAAATGTAAATTTTATAGAATCGACAACGTTGTTGGCAGTATTCAGTAAGCAGTCTAAAGCTACGTCATCGCCGTAAAAAATAATAAATATATCGTCTACATATCTCACCCACAGAGCAGGCTTGCAGGTTGGGTTACATCTCTTTAATATTTCAACTTCTATGAACTCCATGCACAGGTTAGCTAAAACTGGTGACATGGTGAACCCATAGAAACACCAGATTTTTGCTGGAAATATTCATCATTAAAAGTGAAAATAGTACAATCAACACAGATTCTAACCAAGTCGAGAAACTGGTCACATGGAATAGGAAAGCTGATAATCCCTTCTTCGTGTCTTTTCTTTAAATTTTCCAAAACAAAATCAAGCGGAACATTCGTAAACAAAGAGGTGACATCGAGGCTAATCATCCTACCACCGGAACGGTTAAAATTCCTTAGTCTATCAATGAAATGGGAGGAGTGTATTAGGTGAGCATCAGATATGGTCTTGAGTAATTGGCTAGGGACTTAGCCAACCAAGAGGCCAGAACACTCTGCGGGGCATTACAAGTGGCAACTATTGGACGGAGGAGTACCTACTTTGTGTATTTTAGGCAAACCATAGAAATATGGCCAACTGGGGATTTTACCAGAGATTTTGGACAAGATAAGTTCTTTATGGGAGGGGTCCTGCAAAGGAATTTGCGATCTTTTTAATTTTCCTATTGAAATCCTGTTGAGTTTTTGTAATGGTTGGAGGGTTTGTTAATTTAGTGACCTCTTTGTTTACGAATGTTCCGCTTGATTTTGTTTTGGAAAATTTAAAGAAAAGACACGAAGAAGGGATTATCAGCTTTCTATTCCATGTGACCAATTTCTCGACTTGGTTAGAATCTGTGTTGATTGTACTATTTTCACTTTTAATGATGAATATTTCCAGCAAAATCTGGTGTTTCTATGGGTTCACCACTGTCACCAGTTTTAGCTAATACTTGCATGGAGTTCATAGAAGTTTTGAAATATTAAAGAGATGTAACCCAACCTGCAAGCCTGCTCTGTGGGTGAGATATGTAGACGATATATTTATTATTTTTTTACGGCGATGACGTAGCTTTAGACTGCTTTGAATACTGCCAACAACGTTGTCGATTCTATAAAATTTACATTTGAAAAAGAGGTTGATGGCAAGATTTCTTTCTTAGATGTCTTAATTCATAGGGATGTAAACAGTAACTCTTTCAAATTTTCAGTTTTTAGAAAGCTACTAACAAAGAAAATTATATTCATTATTTTTCCCACCACTCACGGCAAGTTAAAAGGAATGTTATCATTAGCTTTGTTTTAAGAGCTCTTATATATGCGACCCCAATTTCTAGATGAAGAACTCTCCCATGTTGTAGATACCTTTAGGTCTTTAAATACCTGAACATTTTATTTCTGACGCCATCAGCCGTGCTAAAAGGAGCTTTTATATAGGCCATGTTAATAAGGAAATAAGTAACAAGAAACATGTATCATTACCCTTTGAAGAAGAAGTCTCAAGAGTGGGCGATTATATGAATAAATACCAAAAGGATATAAAAATTGTTTATACCTATAAAAACACCTTAAAAGCCCTTACCAAGAATAATAACAGCACCAAGAGAAACAGCGGTGTTTACAAGGTTCCTGCTATGATTGCAATGGTTGTTACTACGGGAGAGTGGTAGGGGACTGATGTAAGATTAAGGAACATAGAAGGGCCTATGATCTTCATGCGTTCTCATAGTTTTAATTTAGACCACAAAATTAATTGGGGTGGTGCACGAACAATTTTAAAAGTGACGATCACGTGAGAAGATTAGTTGAAGGTAATATAAACATGGGAATATCGTTTGAAGATAATAAGTCATTTACTAATGAAGACCTTTCATCAACTGGTTTATTGCCAAACACTACATTAAACATTTTAATTTCAAAACTGACGTTGACTTTGTGAACCCTGATGCTCTGCTTCCTCTTCCCCTCTCTCTCCAGATAGCCGACGTCCCTGTGGATGGTTCCGACTATGGCACCTATGCAGCGCAGGCAGATGCAACATCGCAAGTACGAAGATCAAGGAGATTATAGGCAACTGCCTGTTGAATTTGGCATTACATAACACCGAACCAGCACTTCCGTGATGGGCTGTTATCTTCTCGCCCTGCCCCTAATTTTTTAAAAACGATTTCATAAGAAAATTACCCTCACTGCATTTTAACGTTAACATTGATGAGGAACACCGTTCAGGTGTTCGAAAGTCTTTGATTTTTACATAGTAATATATTTACTATATAATTGTGGATTTTATTACTCAGATTGTTTTTCACGAAATTGTGAATCTATTAGCAATAATAATAATGTCACTAAAATGGTGAAGAAATCCACAGAGGTGTAGATGTAAATCTATATTTCTAAAATATATATCTACATTTACACCACTGTGGGTTTTTCCACCAATAATAATAATAATAATAATAATAATAATAATAATAATAATAATAATAATAGCATGAGTCACTGAAATGTGAAGAAATCCACAGAGGTGTAGATGTCAACACATATTTCTAAAATATAAATTATATTTACATCTACACAACGGTGGATTTTTTCACCAATAATAATAATAATAATAATAATAATAATAATAATAATAATAATAATAATAATAATAATAATAATAATAATAATAATAATAATAGGCCTCCCACCACCCTGCATTTTGTATGAAAAGCATTACATAATACATTTTACAATACGCGCCATTATATGCCACTGGAACTATCTCGAACCTTAATAATGAAAAGGGTGAAATTATTGAATCATACTGTAATGAAAGGGTAACCATCCCTTCAGAAAAAAGGCATTATACAATATGCCACAATATATGTCACTGGAATTATCTAAAACCTCATTATGAGGAGGATAGAAATGTTTTAATCATACTGTAATAACAGGGTAAGCATCCCTTTTGAAGAAATAATTCGTACAAGAGACAATTAAAAACAATTACAAAAGCAACAAGAAACTTAATTATTAAATAACGACCATTTCAGAGACATCCCGTAAAAGAAACCCATAGCAATTTTACAAATGGAGAAATAAATAAAAAATCTCATTACTTTCCTGAGCATATCAGTGAGAGCTAGATAACATTAATCAGAGGTTCAAATTACTCGGCCAGTAAAACGAGTGGCCTCTTTCATTCCCGTTTTATTGCCTTATTTCTCATGATAAGAGAGATAACAAGAAAAGGCGTCGCAATTACAACGTTTTGGAGAGACTGATAGTCACGTGGAAGGATGATGGATTTAATATATATATATTTATATATATATATATATATATATATATATATATATATATATATATATATAAATAAATATATATAATATATAAATAAATAAATATGATATATATATATATTTTATATACATAATATATACTGTATATAGATATATAATATATGAGTATATAAAATATATATATATATATATATATATATATATATATATATATATATATATATATATATATATATATATATATATATATATATACGATGAAGCAGATAAAGGGCAGGAATACGATGCGATAAGCATTTTGTTTTAATCTACATTTCGTGACAACATCGCCACATCTTCAGGGATTTTCTACAAAATAAAATATAATATGTTAACATAAAATAAGAGCTGATTATAAAATCAGTAGTTGAAAAAGCTAAAACAATTTTAATGGTAAAATTACAACTTACAGACTTAAATTACATGCACACTTGATTAAAACTGAGACTATAGGTACAAAAATATATATATAAAAACGAAACGAACATTTAAATATCTCGGCAAAATTATATATAAATATAAAAGAACGCCAACACATACAATAAAAAGCAAAATTATACACTCATAAAACTACAGCTGAAGACAGCTACACACAATAACCTTTCAGCATCAAAGATAAAACACACTAAAAGTAAATAACGTCAAACGGTACAAAGACTGACAGAAAATTTAGGCCAAAAACAACGGGACAGAAGAGGAATGGTTGTTTAGAGTCGGAACTCGTAATTTGATATTTAACGTTTCCAAAATCAGCAGTTCGTTGAGTTCCTTTTGTTTGGCCAATAATTTTAAAATCTTCGTATTTGATGGTACTTTTATATTTGATAATGTGGTTTCTTATATAAGAAGTTTCCGGATTAGATAGCTTACAACCAGTTCTATAACTAACGCCCCGATGAGAATCGGCCTGACCCTGAGAAGACGCCGAGTAGATCAATATATTTTCCCAGATTACATCTGGGACAAGTGTATTCATAAACGACGCCCGACGTCATCAAAGGGCAGAGCCGATCCTTAAACTTGAAGAGCGAGCCAATGGTCTTAGGATTCTTGGTATGAATTTTCCCAGATGTAATCTGGGAAAATTTTATAATCAGCTACTCGGCATCTTCTAGGTTAACATATTATATTTCGTTTTTGTTAGAGAACTGAAGATGTAAGCGATGTTAATCGGAAACTTCTTATATAAGAAACCACATTATCAAATTAAAACAAAATCAAATACGAAGATTTTAAAATTATGGCCAAACAAAGGAATTCAAACGAACCTTGATTTTGAAACGTTCATCAAATGAACGAGTTCCGACTTAAAACAACCATTCCTCTGCTGTCCTTTTGTTTTTGGCCTAAATTTTATGTCATATCTTTGTACCGTTTGACGTTATTTATATTTAGTATGTTTTTATCTTTGATATAAAGGTTATATATATATATATATATATATTTTATAGTATATAATTTTGCTTTTATTATATATAATATATATTTTTATATATATATATATAATATTGCCGAGATATTTAAATGTTCGTTTATTTTTATATATATTTTTTGTATATGTATCAGTTTTAATATATATGTAATTTAAGTCTTTATTGTAATTTTACCATTAAAATTGTTTTAGTTTTTCAACTACTGATTTTATAATATATATTTTATGTTATGTATATTATATTTTATTTTGCAGAAAATGAAGATGTATATGTATCACGAAATATGTATTAAAACAAAATATGTATCGCATCGTATTATATATATATGCTTCATCGTATATGAATGATAGCCTTATATATATATATATATATATATATATATATATATATATATATATATATATATATATATATATATATATATATATATATATATATATATATATATATATATATATATATATATATATATATATAAATATATATATATATATATATATATATATATATATATATATATATATATATATATATATATATATATGTGTGTGTGTGTAAGTATATAAAATAAAGCAGTAACTGTAAAGGCGTTTTCTTAACGGGATTTTGGTACATATTCAATTTGGTATATAATACAAGTTTTTATCAATACAGTACCTATAGTTATGTTACCAAAGATTTCATTATCTTTTAAAATATCTATTAAGGGGACAGGGAAAGTAATGATTGATTTCCTTGTCATTATTATTATTATTATTATTATTATTATTATTATTATTATTATTATTATTATTAATCAGAGAAAGAACCCTTTTCATATGGAACAACCATACATGGGCCACGGACTTGAAACTCAAGCTTCCAAAGAATATTAGAATGTTCACTTGAGAGAAGTAGCAGAAGGTAATAGGAAATACAGAAAGAAGAGATTCGTTACTAAGTTAAGTATACCTTAGTTTTTCCAGACCACTGAGCTGATTAACAGCTCTCCTAGGGCTGGCCCGAAGGATCATACTCATTTTACGTGGCTAAGAACCAATTGGTTAATTAGCAAAGGGACCTACAGCTTATTGTGGAATCCGAACCACATTATAGCGAGAAATGAATTTCTATCACCAGAAATAAATTCCTCTAACTCTTCATCTGCCGGATTCGTTACTAGAAAAGAAAAAGTAAATTAACAAAATAACAGATAAATAGATAAAAATCTAAGTAAATTATAAAATACGAGGATAATAGCTTTAGGGCAGTTTCAGCTATCAAATTTAGGGAATTAGATAATGTACTCATTATCATCAAGCATTGAATTAAAATACCGACGCCGAGAGAAAAGCATCCGATGATGATTATGTTTCACTTAATTGACACTAATTTCTTTTTTTCAAATACTGATATTTTAGTTGCAATAACTCTTGCAGATCTTTGTCAACTGATTTCGTTAAGGAATACATAAACTTCGATTATATCTGACTTTTAAGGCGAGGATGAAACGATCTAAAATCTTCCCGTTTTCCATACAGACGTTTTACAAGTACTTCTTTCTCCAACTCCTAAAAGGACGAAAGAAACGTCATTCGCGAATGCGCCTGAGGCTATAACTCGGTACGTGCACTAACTCAAAGGCCTGGAGAGGGCTCAAGCACTTCAAAGATGGGGCCCAAAAGACCCCAAGGCTAGCCAGCACCTTCAGGAAACCCTTGAAGAGAAAGGGTCCGACCCAGAGGCTGCTTCCTCAGAGGAAGGCAGGTATCCTGCCAGGCTGGGGAAGCAGGCCCGGAGAGAAGGTCAAGCACTTCTAGGATGGGGCCCAGAGGCCCCCAAAGCTCGTCAGTCTCTTGTGGGCACCCATGACAGGAAGGGTCCAACCCAGAGGCTGCTTCCTCTGAGGAAGGCAGGTATCCTGCCAGGCTGAGGAAGTGGGCCTAGAGAGAGACCAAGCGCTCCAAGGATGGGTCCCAAAGCCTCCACAGGCTCTTCAGTCACGTGAGGGCACCCTTGAAGTGAAGAGAAGGGTCCAACCCAGAGGCTGCTTCTTTGGAGGAAGGCAAGTATCCTGCCAGGCTGGGGAAGTGGGCCTGGAAAGGGCCCAAGCACCCAAGGATAAGGCCCACAAGCCACCCAAGGCTCGCCAGTCTCTTGAGGGCACCACTGAACGGAAGGATCCGACCCAGAGGCTGCTTACTCGTAAAAATGCAGGTATCTTGTCAGGCTGGGGAAGTGGGCCTGGACAGGGCTCAAGCACTTCAAGGATGGGGCCCAAAAGCTCCCAAGGCTCGCCAGTCTCTTGAGAGCACCCTTGAAGGGAAGGGTCCTGCCCAGAGGCTGCTTCCTCGAAGGAAGGCAGATATCCTGACAGGTTGAAGAAGTGGGCCTGGAGAGGGCTCAAGCACTTCATGGATGGGGCTCAAAAGCCCGCGACGCTCACCAGTCTCTTGAGGGCACCCTTGAAGGGAAGGGTCTAACCCAGAGGCTGCTTCTTCGGAGGAAGGCAGGTATCCTGCCAGGCTGGGGAAGCGGGCCTGGCGAGGGCTCAAGAACTTCAAGGATGGGGCTCAAAAACCCCAAGGCTCGCCAGTCTCTTGAGGGCACCTTTGAAAGGAAGGGTCCTACCCAGAGACTGCTTCCTCGGAGGAAGGCAGATACCCTACCAGGTTGGAGAAGTGGACCTGGAGAGGGCTCAAGCACTTCAAGCGTGGGGCCAAAAGACCCCAAGGCTCGCCAGTCTCTTGAGGGCACCCTTGGAGGGAAGGGTTCAACCCAGAGGCAGCTTCCTCGGAGGAAGGCAGGTATCTTGCCAGGCTCAGGAAGCGTACCTGGAGAGGGCTCAAGTACCTTAAGGATGGGGCCCAAATTCCCTCAAGGTTAGGCAGTCACTTGAGGGCACCCTTGAAGTGAAGGGTCTGACACAGATGCTGCTTCCTCAGAGGAAGGCAGGTATCCTTCCAGGCTGGAGAAGCAGGCCTGGAGAGGGCTCAAGAACTTTAAGGATGGGTTCCAAAGGTCCCCAATGCTCACTAGTCGTTTGAGGGCACCCTTGAAAGTAAGGGCCTGACCCAGAGGCTGATTTCTCGGAGGAAGGAAGGTATCCTACCCAGCTGGGGAAGTGGGCCTGGAGAGGGCTCAAGAACTTCAAGGATGGGGCTCAAAAACCCAAAAGCTCACCAATCTCTTGAGGGCACCCTTGAACGGAAGGGTCCAACCCATAGGCGGCTTCCTTGGAGGAAGACAGATATCATGCCAAGTTGGGGAAGTGGTCCTAGAGAGGGATCAAGCACTTCAAGGATTGGGCCCAAAAACCCTCAAGGTTCATAAATCTCTTGAAAGCACCCTTGAAGGGAAGGGTCCAACCCAGAGGCTGCTTCCTTGGTGAAAGGCAGATATCCTGCCAGGTTGGAGAAGTGGGCCTGATTAGGGCCCAAGCACTTCAAGGATGGGGCCCAAAAGCCCCCAAGGCTCTCTAGTCTCTTGAGTGCACCCTTGAAGAGGAGAGTCCTATCCAGAGGCTGCTTCTTCCTCACAGGAAGGCAGGTATCCTGCCAGGCTGGGGAAGCAGGCCTGAGAGGGCTCAAGCACTTCAAGGATTGGGCCCAAAAACCCCCAAAGTTCATTAGTCTCTTGAGGGCACCTTTGAAGGGAAGGGTCCAACACAGAGGCTGCTTCCTCGGTGGAAGGCAGACATCCTGCCAGGTTGGGGAAGTGGGCCTGGATAGGGCCCAAGCACTTCAAGGATGGGGCCCAAAAGCCCCCAAGGCTCTCTAGTCTCTTGAGTGCACCCTTGAAGAGGAGAGTCCTATCCAGAGAAGGAAGGCAGGTATCCTGCCAGGCTGGGGAAGCAGGCCTGGAGAGGGCTCAATCACCTAAAGGATGTAGCCCAAAGGCCTCCAAGGGCACCAGTATCTTCAGGGTGCCCTTGAAGGGAAGGGTCCGACCCAGAGGCTACTTCCTCAGAGGAAGGTAGGTATCTTGCAATGCTGGGGAAGCGGGCCTGGAGAGGGCTCAAACACTTCAAGGATGGGGCCCAAAGGTTCCCAACGCTAGCCAGTCTCAGAGGGCACCCTTAGAGAGAAGGCTCCAAGCCATAGGCTGCTTCCTCGGAGGGAGGCAGGTATCCTGTCAAGCTGGGGAAGCGGGCATAGAGAAGGCTCCAACACATCAAGGATGGGGCCAAAAGTCCGCCAAGGCTAGCCAGCACCTTCAGGACACCCTTGAAGAGAAGGGTCCGACCCAGAGACTGCTTCTTCGGAGGAAGGCAGTTATCCTGCCAGGCTGGGGAAGCAGGCCTGGAGAGGGCTCAAGCACTTCAAGGATTGGGCCTGGGGGTCCCCAAGGCTAGCCAGCACCTTCAGGAAACCCTTGAAGAGAAAGGGTCCGACTCTCTGCTTGAAGGAAGGCAGGTATCCTGCCAGGCTGGGGAAGTGGGCCTGGATAGGGCTCAAGCACTTCAAGGATGGGACCCAAACGCTCCCCAGGCTAGCCAGCACCTTCAGGGCACCCTTGAAGAGCAGGGTCTGGCCCAGAGACTGCTTCCTCTGAGGAAGGCAGGTATCCTGCCACACTGGGGAAGTGGGCCAGGAGAGGGCTCAAGCACTTTTTTGGGCCAAGGCTAGCCAGCACCTATAGGGTACCCTTGAAGAGAAGGGTTTCACTCAGAGGCTGCTTCCTCGTAGGAAGGCAGGTATCACACCATGCTTGAAAAGCAGGCCTGGACAAGTTTCAATCACTTCAGTGATGGGGTCCAAAAGCCCCCATGCCTTGCCAGTCTTTTGACGGAACCCTTGGAGGGAAGGGTCTAACCCAGAGGCTGCTTCCTCGGAGGGAGGCAGGTATCCTGCCAGGCTCGGGAAAAGGTCCTAGAGAGGGCTCAAGCACTTCAAGGATATGGTCCAAAAGCCCCCACGGCTCGCCAGTCTCGAGGGCACCCTTGAAGGAAGGGTCCGACCCAGAGGATGCTTCCTCAGAGTAAGGCAGGTATCCTGCCAGGCTGGGGAAGCAGGCCTGGAGAGATCTGAAGCACCTCAAGGGTGGTGCCCAAACTCCCTCAAGGTTAGCCAGTTCCTTGAGGGCACCTTTGAAGGAAAGGGTCCTTTCTGAGGCTGCTTCCTTGGAGGAAGGCAGGTATCCTGCCAGGCTGGGAAAGCAGGCCTGGAGAGGGCTCAAGCAATTAAATGATGGGGCAAAAGGCCCCTAAGGCGCTACCCAGCACCTTCAGGGAACCCTTGAAGTGAAGGGTCCGACCCAGAGGCTGCTTCCTTGGAATAAGGCAGGTATCCTGCCAGGCTAGGGAAGCGGGCCTGGAGAGGGTCCAAGTGCCTCAAACTCCCTCAATGTTAGCCAGTCCCTTGAGGGCAGCCTTGAATGGGAGGGTCCTCCCAAAAGCCTGATTCTCCATAGGAGGACAGGTATCCTTCCAGGGTGGGGAAGCGGGCCTGGTGAGGGCCCCAGTACCCGAAGGAAGGTAGAATTTTTGGAAGATATGATAAGAAAAATATTGTAGCTCGAGGCTGCATCAGTATTTCGATTTCCCGTTAACAGAATGCTCTTAATCACTTGTGTTTTCCAAATGATTCACATTTTTTTTTATCTTTTTCTTGTACTCTACATAACTTAGTGTGTACTGAATTTCTCCTACGCCAAGAATTCGTTCTGGGCAAAATGTATTCCGTAATACTGTCATTAGCAACTTGAGAAATCGTTTCCTTTCTGAGTTCATTGATGAAAAGGGTAATCATTGTCTTTCCAGGGATCTGGATGAGGATGGTTTGTATAATAGAACTGGTATTTTGCAGTTCTTGAAAATTTATACCTTATATTCTCATTCATTTTACCATTCTATCAATTTCTTGGAAATTTTCTATTTTTATTCCCTGTAGGCCACATTATTTATTAACGTTGATGGTGACCACAGGAACTGCAACTTTTATTTATATGAGGTCATTCAGTTGACAGTGGTGTCAACTTGTTATTTTCTTTAACTTTTCGCAAACCTTTCAACTGAATCTTTATCAGTTCTATCGTCAATCTTTACTAAGTCCAAATGAGTCACATACAGCATTTCCCTGTACTTCCATGTAGTCAAACATCAAAACACTTGTCCACACACACACACACACACATACGTTTTATATTGATGACTGAACACCAATATAACACAAATTGCAATAACAAAGGAGACTTCTTATAATATATCAGTAACCCTAATTCAAAGGCAACTAAAACCATGCCATACTTGAATTAAAAACCATGCACATAAAACATGAAAATTACTCTATTTTTAAAACAAAGCACCATTTATTATCATGTTATGGCCTCAAGTTTCCCGGTAATATGTAAACTCGAAAAGATGCCTTTTTAAATTAAAGACAGCATTGTTCAACCACTGGCGTCAAATTGTCATTCACATGAAATTCAAGTGAAATTCATAAACGACATATCTGCTTCCAAACAGAAATCCCGAAAACAATATATCAGCAGCCATTTCGTCTCTCTGAAAACAGGAAATCTACACCTCAAAATTAGGCTGCGGTAAATCCATTTCTGGTTCGAATTAAAACCATGAAAATTGGTTTTACCTCGAGGAATTTTGGTGGTCATGAGGCAGGAATAGAAAAATCATTTAACCGGTTGAATTTTTCCTTTGTTTTAAAAAATGACATTTGGTAACGTTTCAAACGCTTCGCGAAGGTTTTGCAAAGCAGTGAGAGGAAATGTGATCTTTCAACAAATGTCATATATGGCCACATACCAAATTCTGGTCACCTTCACTCTCCAATTATTCACTTCAGAAGCAATATCAAACTTATTTTCTAAAAAGAAAAAAAATGCGCTCTAGAATATCACTGAAGAGACTTAATTTTCTCAAAACAGGTTACTACTCATGAGCATATAAAACCTTAATAATATCAAAGTATGGATTCATGAAAACCACCTTATTTCTCGCTTATTATATTTAAGAAAAGGTGAATGACCATAATCTTAGAGAATACCTCACACCAACCATTATAAAATTCCCTTCAATCGATAACACGAAATCACCCACTTCAAAAACGGCAAGATTAATATCACTCTGAACTCGAGTCACACAAAAATTTCCAGATAAAAATAGATCAATATTAATGGCGTCGTTAGACAATCAAGATGGGGGCCCCTGGGGCAAATCCTAAGAAGGGAAGAGCATTTAGTTCGAGATGTGCTGAGCTGGGCAAGAAATAACAACCAGTTTGTGGGGCACTTTGTCAAATCGAGATGAAAATCTAAACCGTGACAATACGTTGGAAAGAAGGTGATGATAATCGCCTTCATTCAGTGTGCGTGTGTATATACATACATACATATATACATACATATATATATATACTGTATATATTGTGTATATATATACATATATTTTATATATACATATTTATTGTGTATATATATATATATATATATATATATATATATATATATTTTATACACACACACACACATATATATATATATTATATATATATATCGAAAATGCTGGAGGACATTTCATTTCTAGACAAAGGATTTGGGAGGGGAGGTACCGTCAGTTCATGAATAACACAAAAAATATGCTTTCCTCGTCACTGCCATTATTAATAAAGATTCGACTTTGATCTGTATCGCTACAGGAAACGATTTAACGCCGACCTTATTATAATTATTGTTTGTTCGAGATGACCATTTTATTTTTATTTTAATTATCGTCCTCTATATCACTTCAATGACATTCGCTCATTATTGTTCAATATCGTCCACTATCGAACGCTCGTTAGTACTTATAAAGTCTTAGTTACAGATCCTAATTCCAAGATAGTTTTTTGTACTATCGGCAGCGCTACCCACCTCGTAATTATTATTAATTAGAGGCGAGATGAATTTCCGATACCAGGCACCTCCGACATATTTTTCACAATGTTCAAATTCTCTTAGTCTGAATTATTATCGACAATTGTTATCGTGTGTTAATAGACGTCATATTCCCACTTTCTCTATCCGTGCATAACCTCAGTTTCATTTTCTTTAACTTGACAAAATTCCCGTTTTTTTATTTTTCATGCAGCGCCAACTATATTCAACTGGATTTCCTATCTGATGGGCTGACTCTTCATCCTCTATAGGTCATTGTGAGAGAGAGAGAGAGAGAGAGAGAGAGAGAGAGAGAGAGAGAGAGAGAGAGAATTCCCACCGTATTCTGGCTTTTCATCCTCTATGGGTCATCGGGGAGGAGAGAGAGAGAGATTTCCATCGTTATCTGACTTTTCGTCCTCTATAGGCCATCGGGGGGAGAGAGAGAGAGAGAGAGAGAGAGAGAGAGAGAGAGAGAGAGAGAGAGAGAGAGAGAGAGAGAGAGAGAGCAATATTTCCACTGTAACCTGACTTTACATCCTCTATAGGTCATCAGAGAGAATTTTCCACCGTAATCTGACTATTCATCCTCTATAGGTCATCAGAGAGAGAGAGAGAGAGAGATTTCCACGTTAATCGACCTCTTCTAAATGACCCTCTAACCAAGACTGACAGGTTATAGTATCTCCTTGATTGGAAAGAGGAGAGAGGGAATTCACAATAGGCTTCTGCGCTTTTGGTATGTCTATTTTTATTTATTTATTTTTTGCAGGATTCAATTACGCTTCTGTCAAGAAGTTGTTTGAATAATTTAAAGAACTGAAAGACAAATAAATGATCAACAACAACGTAAGCATAAAAATAATCTCGGGAATTAATACGACTCAAAAATTCAATTATTCACATATTACAACCAAACTCAATTACACACTTAATACCTCTGACAAGAGTCATATTTAGCCGCAGAGTGGCTACCTTAGCTAACCAAAATGGAAGTTACGATTAATGAATAGTTGTCCTACTCTTAGAAAATCTATCTTAACTTTGTGGACAAGTGGCAATACTGGATAATAAAACCCTGCCAAGAGCCTAAGGAAATGGCAAGATTTGAAAACAATCATTTTAATGTTTCCTCCCGATTTTCAAGAAGGACGAAGGTGGTTTTCATTTGATGTACAAAATTCCTATACCTTAAAAAGTGATTACTGATTAACATAAGTTACCAATAAACACTAATTTTCAGTTTATACCATAACTGGAATAATAAACTAAGCAAATATTCTTTACTACTGGAAGTATACAAAATAAACAGTACATAGAATGTGGATAAATAACTGAATTAACAAATTGAACTATACGATAAGTACTACCTGTAAAACCTATGGCAGTAACTGTTACTGCAATTCTTCGACGGAAAAACTGTAAAAAAAAACCTGCAAACTACAACGATAAAGCTTAACCTCTGGAAATGCACAGTAAGATAGTTTCTATCAATGTTCCCCTGAGCCTAAAGAAATCTCTCATCAAAAACTGCCACAAAAGGACTTTGACATGACCGGAAATATGCTATGAATATTTATGTTACTTTAGTTACCATCTTAAAATCATGAAAATAGCTTTTAAAGCGATGAAGACAGTCTCGCCTGAGGTTTCACATACTTTAAGTGTGCTTTCTGACGATTTTTGTAAATGATTTGTTCCGCCTTTTTCCCCTAACCGGAGAAGCACCGATGAACCACGAATCTGATAAACGTACTGCAATTTTAACCGAAAGTCTATACGACGCCAGAAACCAGTGGACAGAAAAACAACTAAAGAGAAAAATGAACGATAAAAGTAAGATTCTCTCCACATTAAACTTAATATAAATAACTAGCTACCAATGACGAGTGACGGAACAACTGTGTACAAGACATGACTGGGATCTAAAGAGCGCATAGGTTACACAGTCATGAACACAAGATGTTTGGTGACGAACGTCTGAAACCCCTACACGATGTAAATATCACCTTTCGATACCTTCAGGATCACCCAGATTCTCGATATATTGACGGAAATCCTATTTCCAGGACCCAGTCGATGGGATTCTTCTTGATGTTCGTCAATATGCAAATTGGATCAGGTGACTTCTGGCATTCAGGAGCCGGCCAATTCTTGTGTTAATTTTTTTTTTTTTTTGTTAGTCTCTTTTTATCTTTAAAAACTGTCTTACAACCATGACATGGAAGTAGTATTTCAGAGTTGCAGGTACAAATAAAAAATAGTTGTAATGGAGTAATAAGCGATAAAAATACACCATTACTATATTACTGAAAAAAAAAAAAACAGCAACTTTTTGGAAAATTCACAGATAAATGACCCAGTGACATTTCATGTAATGGGCAAAACGGCCAGACATACACACTCACACACATACACACGCACACACAAAAGCTTATGATTTAAGTCAGTGGCTGCGAATATTGACAGACTGATCGACTAAATATTACATCATCTGGTGTCACATCAACAAAGGTCATCGACACCGAAAAATGTAATTAAGATCAACTTTTTTTTTTTTTTTTTATAAAGCTATAAAACGGTAACGCATAAAATTCATTAGTTATAAAACTAATAAGGATTAAAAACCTCTTAAGACAGCATACTCTAGTTTAACTAGAGTCAGATCTTAAACATAAGGCTGCGAATATCCCCTCAACAATGGCAATTCATTCAAAACGTGATTACATTAAAGGTCCAAGCAATCTTTGCAACTTAGGTTTTTTTGACCAGAATACAAAAAGCTGTATCTCCCGTCTTATAAACATAATGCTTTCATAAAGCGAAAATGTATGATATATATCTCGTATTATTTTAGTTTATAGAGTCCAGGCGCCTTTGTCATGCAATGTAAAAAAATTAAATGCTACGATTGTTTAATGGATTTACAGCACATTAAAACGTCACTCATCAAAGTAATGCATTACCCAGCAAAAAGATACATACATACATACATACATACATACATATATATATATATATATATATATATATATATATATATATATATATAATGTGTGTGTGTGTACATAAATATATATATATATATATATATATATATATATATATATATATATATATATATATATATATATATATATATACATATATATATAATTGTATATTTATTTATATATATATATATCTATGAATAAGAAAGGTGATCTTAATTGTCCATCAGCATACGAGTTGTGTGTGTGTATATATATATATATATATATATATATATATATATATATATACATATATATATATATATATATATATATATATACAGTATATAATATATATATATATATATATATATATATGTATGTATATATATATATATATATATATATATATATATACTGTATATATACACACATATATACATATATCTCCACAGCCTCTCTTCTCTCTCTCTCTCTCTCTCTCTCTCTCTCTCTGTATCTGTCTCGACTCTACCTCCGAGAAGATAATTCATGCAATATAATTTCCCCAGCTAATGAAATTCATTATACGCCCAATTTCGTTCTCCTTGGGCGGATTCCTATTAAGGCACAGACGCCGATGCAAAAAGCGGGCCTCCCATAATAACGTTATTAAACACAGACTCGTTAACGATCCGACGAGCTTTAAACGGTAAGACACTAAAAGTGGGCTATTCCTCCTGTCAGTTGTATTTTGGCAGATATTAAAAATGGATCATTCCTGTCAGTTATACAGGCTGGGTTTCGATGAGCTGAAAGGGTGACCGGAATTTTTGCCGTAGAAGTTTTCGCCACGGACTTTTGCCGCAGGAAACTTTGCCGTAGGGAATTTTTGCCGCAAAATGCAAATTGAATAAGATAATTAGCTATTACATGTACTTTTTGAATTTAAACATAAATAAATAAATACATACGTACATACATGCATTCATCTAATGCGACGGGCTTTGATAATTAGCTATCACTTTTAAAGTTTTAAGCAAATAGTTTTTCAACAAGAAGGATAAGTAATTGTATCTAGTAAGATAATTAGCTATTTCATGTACTTTTAGAATTCAAGCACAAATAAATAGGCTGTATACATGCATTCATCTAATGCGACGGACTTAGATAATTAGCCATTACTTCTCAGGTTTTAAACAAGTAGTTTTTAAACAAGAACTGTAAGTAATTCTATCTACTAAAGTTTTAAAAAGTATGTCTTAAAACGGAAATAATTTTTTCAGTGAAGAATATATTTGTGTTTCATTACTGAAGCCCTTCTACAACGCCGCATACTGTGAAAACTAGCTGTGGAGGTGAAAACCTATTGGAAGTGTGAAGTTAAAAACTGTAAGGCAAGGGTTCACACACTTTTAGAAAGTGAAGGTCATATAGTAATATGCAAAAGAGTCGGTGACCACAGCCATTCTGCAAACCCAACAAAACCAAATATAACCGCCACCTTAGCAAGAATGAAAAAAAGTGCTACTAAGTCCCATTTCTCTGCAAAATCGCTCACTGCCAATGCTTCTGCTAGCTTAAATGATGCAGGATGTTATCTTATGCCATCAAATGCAACTTTATCGCGAAATATTAAGAAATGGAGGCAGAACGAACAGGCTCCTCCTATTCCCGATGCAAGAAATGGTTATGTCATTCCTGTGGCTTTTCAGTGTCTCGAAAGTGGTGAAAACCTTTAATTATACAATAGTGGCGAAGATGACGTCAACACAATCTTAATTTTCGGCACAAATTCCGGATTAGATGACTTGGAAAATTACAAAGATTGGGCTTGTGATGGAACGTTCCAGTACAGCCCTGATATATATTACCAGCTATATACGTTACTTTAGTATACATGAATATTTCCCCTGCTTCCTAACAATCTACGGAGACTTACGAAACATTTTTTCAACGTTCTAAAGGATTTGCGTTCAACTTCACAACCTGAAACATTAATGGTTGATTTTGAGAGAGCCAGCTATGATAGTCTCAAAATATTTTCCAAATGCGAATGTAACCGGATGTTTGCTTCATTTAACCAAAAATATTTTCCGACAAGTATCTGATTTTGGCCATAAAGTGCGCTACCAAAGTCATTCGGAATTAAGCACCTTCGTTAAATCTTTGCAGCACTCGCATTTGTTCCCCCCTAGCGACTTTATTGGTGCATTTGAGGAGGAACTAGTCGACAATGATGATCTGCCTACAGACTTGATTTCCTATTTTGAAACCCATTATGTTGGTGGGATAAGGGGACGCCTCGCAGACGAAGGGTCGCCGCAACATTTCCTGTGGATATGTGGAATGTTTATGAACGGACCTTCAGTAATTTACCAAGCACCAACAGTGGTGTAGAAGGGCTTCATAACACTTTACAAACTTCTGTCACAAACACCCACACAAATATTTTGAAATAGATAAACATTCTAAAAAACGAAGAGTGTCTAGCAAAGAAGAAAAGAATTGACCTCGAAAGTGGCGAAGCAACTTACATGAAGAAAAAGTACAAAGATATTTACGTAAGAATACAAAGAATTGTTTCGATGAACGATTCTCAGCATAAAATGACTATTTACGGAGTATTGCAATGAACTTCCATTCATTTTCAACTCGAATTAAAGTTTTATTTTCATTTTTTTTATTTTTTAAATATTGCGATGAACTTGCATCATTTTGAAATTAATCGTAACTCGCATTTTACTTTTACCTTAACATTTACTGTTGAATATTGCCGTGAACTCGCCATCATTCTGAAAATTTATTTTAACTTGATTGCTTTTACCTGTTTTAAATAAATACACTTTCTATTTTATAATCTCCGTTTATTCTCATACTTTAGACATACTTTATTAATTCTACGGCAATAATTCTTTGCGGCAAAATTTCCTACAGCAAAAAGTCCTACGGCGAAAACTCCTGCGGCAAAAATTCCTACATCCACCTTATTTATGACATGATTTGACCTTGAAAATTCAGTGCTTACGAGAGTGTTAAGAGGGAGCTGGAGTGGTTGGACAGCAAAATGGAATTGGAATATAAATTTTAGGTCAAAGGCCAAACGTTGGGACCTATGAGTTCATTAATACGGTGAAAAGAGAGAGTTGGAACGGTTGGACAGCAAAATGGAATTGGAATATAAAATGTGCGCCAATGGCCAAGCGCTGGGACCTATGAGGTCATTCAGTGCTGAAAGGGAAACTGAGAGTATACAGTTTTCAAGGTGTAACAAGATGACTGCAACAGAATATAAAATTTAGGCCAAATGCCAAGCGCTGGGACCTATGAGGTCATTTAACGGTGTACGTGAAATTGACAGCAAGAAGGTTTGAAAGGTGTAACAGGAGGAAAACCCTCGCAGTTGCACTATAAGGCAATTGTTGGGAGAGGGTTGAGGAAAGTAAAATGGAAGAAAAAGAATATGAACGGAGGTATAGTAAAAGGAATGAAAGGGGTTGCAGGTAGAGGGCAAGCCTTGAGTAATGCCTACATTGCACCGCGTGAGGTACACAGCAAGATGGAAGAAAGGAAGAGGGAATGGAGGTAAAGTAAAATGCTAAACAGTGGGTGCAGCTGGGGGCGAAGAGACGCGGCAAACAACCTTTAGCAACGGATGCAGGTTCGAATCCTGCTACGGACGTCAGAATTTCTACACATTCTTACATTTGGATCTCAGGCTTTGCAGTGACAAGCGTATCCAAAAAGTGTGGAGAATTCGAGAAGTTAAGAGGGCACTGTGGTCACTACAATTACAGCTTTTATTAATGTCTACAGTGCACTACAACAGCCCCCTACAGGAGTTTATCGTATTGATAAAAATTTTCAGATATTTACAGATACTGGAAAGCTTCAGATTTTACTGGTGACACTGACCTTTGACATTTCAAATTCAACCTTTCTGTGGAACCTCTTTATCTTAGCTTAAACGCTCCTTTTAGCCTTTGGCTTTCCATTCTTAATCGATCACGTTTCAAGTTCAATCTCCATTC
>NC_089753.1:50184428-50204428 GCF_040412425.1 Macrobrachium rosenbergii
ACACACACACACGCACACACACAGACACACAGAGAGAGAGAGAGAGAGAGAGAGAGAGAGAGAGAGAGAGAGAGAGAGAGAGAGATCCTACAATCCTAGAGTCCTAGAGGACTTTTTTATTGTCCTTTCTCATTCAAAGCTGAGTCCGAGTAGGATTTATCTCAGGCGAAATATCCCTCTCAGCTCTACGTGATTTGTGAGAGTCAATGCATTAAGTGCTAGGCTACACTGTCCCCCTGCCCTGTTTCGCTCTAATGCTTTGTGTGTGAAGAGAACGGTGCTTCAAAACAATAGCTTCGATGATTTGGAAATGGGTGCTGGATGACCGGAGTCATTGTGCCGGATTAAAGAATGATTGAGTTAGATTTTAACATAAGAATGGTATATTTAGACTACAAAAAGACTGGTATTAGTGTATGTGTATACATACATACACACACACACACATATATATATATATATATATATATATATATATATATATATATATATATATATATATAATTTTATATATAATTTTAATTTTCTTTTGCTTTCAGGTTTCTACATCCTATATATATATATATATATATATATATATATATATATATATATATATATATATATATATATATATATATATATATATATATATATATATATATATATATATATATATATATATATATATATATATATATATATATATATATATATATTTAATATTTTCTTCTTTGCTTTCAGGTTTCTACATTCTATATATATATATATATATATATATATATATATATATATATATATATATATATATATATATATATATATATATATATATATATATATATATATACATATACAGGGTGTTTGAAATTAGTGCCCCCTCTACAGCATAAACTAAAATTGATATGGACACAAACAAAAGTAATTCAGAACAGGTATTTATTCAAGTTTCTCTCTTGAGTATTTAATATCTGGTGTGGCCTCTATCCTGTACCACAGCCTGCATTCTTGAGGGGTATGATTTCAGCAAATCGCAAAAAAGCCAAGACTCAAACTCCATTTCCCTGAGCACTTCGGTCACCTCTCTTCACAAGTCATCAAGGCTTGGTATACCATCATAGTTCACTGTGCGCGCTTCAACACGATCCCTTACGATACTAACAATGTTTTCACACACATTAAGGTCAGGGGAGCTACCTGGAAATTCATTTGACGAGAAGAAATCGATACCACTGTTTCGAAGCAGCTCCTATGTCTGAACAGCCTTGAAACATGGTGCCTTATCATGCAAAAATGTGACTTCTTCAACAGATAACACATTTTCAGGATCTTTGAGGAAAGAAAATACTCCACCAGTAAGCACAGTTTCTCAGAAGTATTTGCCATTCCATGACTGTCCTTTTTCTTTGATGATCCACATTAACAGTTTGGCTGTGAAATGGAGAAAAATTCCCAAACATTCATGAAACTTCACAACTTGGCAGCGCACGTCATTGCTGATATCATCCAACTTTGCAGCCCAAATGATGTAATTTTTATGATTTGGCTTCCTGACTGTATAAATGAAAAATTCATCTGATATGGCAACATGGAGAAAGTCAGCTTCATCCCAATCTTTAAGAAATGAACCACAAAACCATTCACGGTCTTCTTTCTGTTGCTGAATGATGTTGGGCTTGCTGATAACATGAAATGGCTTGATACCAGATTTTTTCAACTCACGATATACAGCACTATAACTTCTCTTTTTCCCCTTTTTTGTTTCTAGTTCAAGCGCCAATTTATGTAAAGACTTTATTGGTCTGCCCACTGCCTCAGCTATGATGAGAAAGGACTTCAGGCCTTCCAAGATTCTCACTCTTTTCGCAATGACAGTCATATAGATTTTTGTTCCAGTTTCTTTTAACAAAGGATTCATCTCTTAATGTATTTAGCTATCCAGGAACTTGAAATGAAGGATGCGCCAGCATCCCCGGCCTCTCTGAAGGTTATAGCCCGGATTCGGTCAATCCATCTGATTTCCTCCGAGTTGTTAGCCATGGCTATATCTAACTCCGTCACTCAGTCTCAAAATACAAGATATGTAAAATGAAAAAAGCTTAATAGAAACTTAAAATAATGTACTTGGAGATAGGCTATAGCAGAAAACTTCATAACTTTCCATTTGTTCTGTGGAGGGGGGGGAGGCTCTAATTTCAAAACATCTGGTGTGTATATATATATATATATATATATATATATATATATATATATATATATATATATATATATATATATATATATATATAAGAGAGACTTACCTTACCTTACAGACCTTACAATTGTTCAGGTTGCCCCAGGTCCTCAGGGTGAGGCACCTTTGATGTCTACCAGAGAGTTGCTAACGCATCTTCCGGTATATTTTGCATCTTCCAGTCTTGGATGGTCTGGGATGCATCTTAGATATTTGTCGAGCTTATTCTTAAACACATCTACGCTCACTCCTGTTATGTTCCTCAGATGAGCTGGTAGCATTGAATAGACGCTGCATTATTGATGCTGGTGCGTGGTGGATTAATGTCCTTTGTGCTTTCCTTAATTTTCCTGGTATAGTTTTTGCACTATTAATCTACCTCTGCTTGCTCTTTTTGATAATTTTAGTTCCATGATGTTTTCGGTAATTCCTTCTATCTGTTTCCATGCTTGAATTACCATGTAGCGTTCGCTCTCTTCTCCTTTCAAGACTATATAAATTTAAGAATTGTAGTCTTTCCCAGTAGTCAAGGTCCTTAACTTCTTCTATTCTAGCTGTAAACGACCTTTGTACACTCTTCTATTTGTGCAATATCCTTTTGTAGTGTGGGTACCATATTATATTGCAATATTCAAGTGGACTACGTACATACGTTTTATAAAGCATAATCATGTGTTCAGCTTTTCTTGTTTTGAAGTGCCGGAACAACATTCCCATTTTTGCTTTGCATTTTGCCAATAGAATTGCTATTTGATCATTGCATAACATATTCCTATTCAACATCACACCAAGGTCTTTAACTGCTTCCTTGTTTGTGATTGTCTCATTATTAGTCCTTTATATGCATATAGCATTCCTACTTTATCACCATAGTTCATTGATTCAAATTTATCAGAGTTAAATACCATCCTATTTATCTCTGCCCATTTATATATTTTGTCTAGGTCTCTCTTTAAAGCGAGTTCCTATCTTCATCACAAGCAATTTCTCTACTTATTCTTGTGTCATCTGCTGAAACTTCTTACTACTGAGTCCTTAACATTACTGTCTATGTCTGCAATCATAATCACAAACAGCAATGCAGCTAACACCGTACCCTGTGGTACACCGGATATTACCGTAGCTTCATCCGATTTCTCATCGTTTGCAATCACTATCTGTTTTCTATTTTGCAAAAATTTTTTATCCATCTTCCTACTTTGTCAACAATGTTATGTTTTCTAATTTTTTTGCTAATATATTATGATCTACCTTGTCAAAAGCTTTTGCAAAGTCTAGGTAAACCACATCTGTATCTTTTCATTTATCATATTTTTATATATGCTTTCATGGTGGACTAACAGTTGGGTTTGTGTACTTTTTCCGGGTACAAAACCATGTTGTCCTATATTGAACAATCTATTTTTCATTAAATGTTTCATTATATTTTTTTCATTACCCTTTCATATACTTTCATAATATGAGATGTCAGACTCACAGGCCTATAATTACTTGCCTCTAGTCTTGAACCACTTTTGAAAGTAGGAGTAATATATGCTAATTTATGCTCATCATAAATCTTGCCTGTATCTATACTTTGTCTTAATAATATTGTTAGCGGCTTTGCGATTGAATGAACCAATTTCTTTAACAATATGGCAGGTACTCCATCTGGTCCTGCTGCTGATCCATTTTAATTTCATTAATAGCCTGCACAATATCGGCTTCTGTAATATCTATATCTGATAAGTATTCAGTATTTTCATCTCTTATTTCTGTATCATTATCTTCATTGTCAATTCTAGGTGTAAATTCACTCTTATATCTTTCTGCTAATATGTTACATATTTCCTTTTTCATTCGTTAATCGCCCTTCAATTCTTAGAGGGCCTATTTTCTACTCTTATTTTATTCATCTTTTTGCATATGAATAAAAAATTTTAGGGTTTTGCTTGATATTTTGTAGTGTCATTTCTTCTAGGTTCCATTTTTCATTTTCTTTTGATTGTATAATCTTTTGTTCTGCATTTTCTATCTTACTTTTAGTTCCATCACTTTCCATGCATTCTTTTCTTTTGCAAGAGCTTTTTCCACTTTCTAATTTTCTGGAACAAGATCCTTCTGTCTCTTGGAATTCGTGACTGATGCTTACTTTTTTCTTCGTATATATTTTCCACTATTTCCTCTAATATTTTATATAATATATCGGTATTTACCTGTATATCATCACTTACAAATATGTAAGAGAGAGAGAGAGAGAGAGAGAGATAGAGAGAGAGAGAGAGAGACTCAGTTCAATGTATTTCCTCACATGCAGCCCAATTCACTTACGCCCAAAATCATCTTCCGTGCAGCTTACCTGTATAAACACTGACTTTACATTCCCACCTTGAGTCAATTAAATACAAAAAAGCTTTCCCATTATCTAATGGTCTGCTTCAGATTATGTCAGTTAGTTATATAGAACACAAGACATCATTACTTGAAATCACAGCTAAAAACATACTGAAATTCCTAAATGAGAAAGCATGACAAACTACGACACTTCCTTTAATCAAACCTGTCATGTCGACGCAATGTCCCAAAGATACCTCTAGAGAGTATTAAAAGATTGGTAAAACCTATTCCCACGCAATAACCCCACTTTTTCTATCACAAGGCAATAATCTGGCTCATCCAATCCCCCAAGCGCTTTGGAGGTAATGGCCATTCAAGGATTATTTCACCGTTGCCCGGCGCTTAATAGCTAATCCGAAGGGACTTCGAGTACCCATTACCTGGAATTTTTCCTCAGTGGCAAATCCGAACTGAAATTAATTTCTCAAGATTCTGTTCGTTTTAAAACGCAAAAAACATCTATGTTCAAATGTTGAGCCGTGTTATTTCTAAAGGGACAAGTACACTAAATAAGTAAAAGTGTTAATTGATATATAGTCTGATAATACTCAAGGTCATGTTTCTCAAATTTTTCCTCAGTGGCAAATCCGAATTGAAATTAATTTCTCAAGGTTTTATTCGTTTTATAACGCGAAAATTACCTGTATTAAAACGTTAAGCCGTGTTATTTCTAAAGGGATAAGTACAACAAATTAGTGGAAATTTTAGTTGAAATATAGTAGGATACTGCTCAATTTTATGTACTCAATTAAAGCAATTTCCTTAAAACAACTGAGATTAATTATGTAAAGGACACCCGCTGCAAATATTTGCATATAGCTGCTATATAGTATATGATCCAACATAGTAGGGATTCCTCTAAATCTCTTGAACCAATCATAAAGAGCCAGCTGTCTTATTGTTCACATTCATTCAGAACTGAATCTGTCAAGTCAGTATTTCCCCAATAAAAGACGAGTTTTTTAAGGTACTTTTTGTTTTTGTTGCAGACCCGCGGTACACATAACATCATACCTACATATTTTCTTACTGAATGAACACATACAAATACACATATTTATATATATGTATATTTATATATATATAATATATAAATATATAAATATAAATATATATATATATATATATATATATATATATATATATAATATATATATATATATTATATAAATTATCAACAATCAATCGTGTGGAACAGAAATATATTTCTGAGCTCATCGAGATCGAACCCTGGTCTCTCAGCTGAAAGGCTTTCACTTGAGACCTGGGTTCAATCCCAATGTAAGTAATATATATATATATATATATATATATATATATATATATATATATATATATATATATATATATATATATATATATATACATATATACATATATATATATATATATATACACTGTATATATAGATATTATTACATGGGTCGGTCGGTTATTTACGTTAATAATCTATTAGCTGAGTTATATTACCTTGCTCCACCTAAGACACACATAACTTTGCCAGTTAAGGCCAAATAAAGCTCTAAAGGACAGATAATCAAATGGAAAAGGTCGCCAGCTGAAAACTAGCATTATAAAACATATGTTTATTATACAACCACGTGGATTAATTAAGTAAACTTCCTGAAAACTAGTTTGAACGAAAGTAAAATAAAAGGAAATGGATTATTTACAGGAGCTAACAGCAGCTCAAAATATTAGTCCTCATCATGACAGATGCCTCAGTGACAGCAACAGATTTAACAAGCCTCTTCAATCGCTGTTAAGAAGTAGCTGAATTCAGTGAACGTTGAACTGTGGCTTCTTGGCACTGACGATGCAGATTCTTCTCCAAGCAAGAGGGAATTTCCAGACTCAAAGTATATACACTCGTCAGGAAAATAAATATCCAGATAACAATTTTGCACTAAAGAAGCTCTCACTAGTAATTAATTAATCAAGAAAGATGAATCTTATATCAAGAATAGCCCCTTTACCACCATGGAGGGTAAGTTATGTGACTGCACTTAATGCATGACTTCACAAAGGGAATATGCTTTACTAGGGGTTCTTAGTTGGGGACTTTTTAAGAGATGAAAATTTGAACAAGAAAAGTGAGAGATTCAGTTGAAGAGAAAGAAAACTGGGAGTAATTGTCGCAATCCGACTTACCACTGGATTAAATAATACAATGATCAGTTGCATTAAGCTTCCGTGGTCCGCTAAGAATAAAAATCGTCCCACGCGATGGAGACAAAAGGGGACAAACAAAGAGTGCTTAGAGAAACAATGAGCACATCCATTCGCTATGTTAGCTGAGCTGAGAGTCACCGAAGTCGGGTTTACTTGGGTCGCTTGAATCTTTCGAGGCTCCTCCCCCAAGCGTACTTTGGACAACGGTCACAGATATCATCTGGAAAATGACAAAGACTCGCCAGTACATAGGTCAAAGAAAAGTGGGTATTAATGACAGTATATCTAAGGTCTGGCCTAGCAAAACTGTACCCCCTCTATGAAGTTTATGAGTTTAAAATTTCCACCCTTTGGTCGGTTGGAGAATTTAGTTTGAAGACAACTCCTGCTTCTTTCCGCTCTCCTCTTTCTCATGCGAGAAATCTACGTTGTGTTCCTAGCTTTAAGAGAAAATTAGTTTACTATTCTACTAACAGGCAAGGAGAGGTCGAATAGCAATATTTATATATATATATATATATATATATATATATATATATATATATATATATATATATATATATATATATATATATATATATATATATATATAAATCAAACCCCACTTTCATTTTGCATAAATGAACATTTTTACGAAAGTTAGCAACCTACAAACAACTATTCCAGTACCCCATTACTCAATGTGACTTGCAACATTGCAGACCATATCTGATCAAATGCCTTAAATGAAACTAAGCTCTAAACTGAACAGTAGCCATAATGGGATTGCATTTAGAAGCCCATTAAACCACTTAGAGCAGCTTCTCCCTAATTAGTTCCTATTGATATACTGTGAATTCCCCCTTCTGCAGAAAATTACACAGTCTCCCGTGCAACAATCACTAGAGAAAGTTCCATCTCTGCAATAAGGCACTTCAGGTGATTAGTCAAAGGTTAGGTTCTGTGACTCGGCCCAAAACGTTTAGCTTGTTCTTGGGATTCTTATTCATTATGGTAGTAATTTGGAGCACCTTATAAGATTATGACAGTTCTACTGCCAGCAGAAGCCATTGTGTGTGTGTGTATATATATTACGTGTATGTGTGTGTATATATATTACTGCGTGTATGTGTGTGTGTGTGTGTGTGTGTGTGTGTATATATATATATATATATATATATATATATATATATATATATATATATATATATATATATATATATACAGATGTCTTATATTTTTCCCTCTTGATTTTAACATAGTTATATATTCATTATATATATATGTATATGCATTTATATATATATATATATATATATACTGCCTATATATATATAAACATATACTTTTATATATTGTTACAGATGTCTTCACTGTTTGTTGCGATTTTTCCCTCTTGATTTTGCGAATACAAGTTGAATTAAAATATTCATTCCCCAATATGAATTAACATACATTTCAAAAGAAGTACTATTTGTTTTGATGTTTTCACACCAAGCATTTCCATGTTTTCCCCAAGCCTAGTTAAGCCAGTGCAGTTGTCTAATGAGAAACTAAGTGTAGGACCCTACCATGAGTCACTACTGACCTGACCTGACCCTAGTAATGTGTCCCAAGGTGACATTTTTAGCACCCGTTTGCAAGTAGCATGCCCCCTTTGAGAGTTCCTTTTATTGTTACCCTTTTTCTCAATTCCACAGTCATGCATGCCTCTTTGCATTTTTCTGAGTTTCCCCTCCTTCCCAACTACCTGCATTTTCCCACCAAGGGTTACCTTTCTTGATTTTATTTTGTTTTATGACCTGACCATTCTTTTGCACCTGCAGCTTCTGATTCGTCTCATTATCCTACATGCGCTATAACACATTTACATCCCAGATATGTTCAGACACACGAACTACAAGTGTTCCAGTCAACTCTCCCATCTAATTGTCACCCCAATGACACCTCTTCTCTCGAACCTTTATTTGGCCGCCATACACATGTTCTTCATTTTCTCTTCACATATCAGGCATCTAAAATCTGAAAGCACCAGCGTATTCGAATTGATTTAATGACACAAGTTTAATTTTATCACCCTTTGAATGATGGAGGACAATGGAGGACCCATTACTTTTACGCGTTGTAAAGAGACTGATTTCAGAAGTGTCAATTAATACAACTGTTGACCAAAACTTTCTATCTTGTAAAACCGAGATAAATGAAGTAAAAATACAATACTGGACATTAAAATGAAACAGTCGACAAACCATTCTTAGCTAGTTCCTCTCATAGGCTCAGAAGTCACACTGCTAGTATAACCTATGCTAGTTCCCCTTCAGGTGTCTCCCTGCTTGTAGACACTCCGCTCAACCTTCTCCAGAAGACACAAATCTAGTATACCCCATGCTAGTTACTTCTACAACGCCACTCTACGACGTCACCCTCCTGGCACTCCACACACCTGCTAGTCGACCTTACGCTACTCTGCTAGTCTACTCTTCTGACTTCACGCCACTGGACTCCTTCCACTAGCCACCACCCACAGACGTCACCCTGCTGAATTACCTGACAACGTCCCCCTGTCCAGAAGTCACTGAGAGACTATGCTCGAGTTCTACATGAAGTAGTTCCTACGCTGCTGTAGACTGCCATATCCAGCTACTCACCTCTGCGCACTGATGCCCTACTAGCCTACCAGTGCCCCTACACTTCATCGAATTTTCCTTTGGTGGGGAACCTTAAGTGACAAAGCTTCCACTGATGCCCTACTCAAGAAACTTGGCTCTATGAACCTCACATCTTGCCCACAGGCCTAAGGTAATGTGATCGGAAGTTGTTTGTCAGCCCCTTAACTTTACCCTACCTGTGAATATATACCTGTTCTCCTAATTCCTGTAACCATATCCCTGTTCCTCTCCCTCAGAGATTCCTGTGATTTTGATTGTGGTGGAATTGTGATGAATAGTGACATTTTAGTTTCATTCGATTACTTGTGTTAAAGCGTAATTATTATGTAAGACAGGGTCCTGATATTTTGCCTACATGAATTCATTGTCATTTTACTCGAGTCCAATCATATATGTTCAACTTTTCTGCTCTTGCAGATATATGATTTCGAGTCCCAGTTTGTGGTATCAACTGTAGGTCAATGGTGCCACCTTCCTGCATATCCAGGTGCCATATCTGGTTAAGATATCCAGACTAACAACAGTGCAACGTTCTCGCTCACCGTACCCCTTACCGTGCATCCTTTGGATCCTCCCTGATATCTATTGCTTGTTAGCCTATGAAACGCCTAGTGTGTAAAGATTTGCAGTGTGGCACTTTGCTTGAGTACTTTGTGATTCTTTTGCGACACCAGTTTAATGCAATTCTTGACAGTATTCTTCATGGACTTTCTCTGCTTGACAGCTCCTGTAGTTATCAGAAAATATTTCATCTGATTGAATTAGTGAATTACACTGTTATATAGACATATATATATATTTACCTCCAACCCTTTCATTTATATATATATGGTAATTTTATATATATTCTTCACTTTCAACTTTTTCTCTGCATGTAGAGTTCAATCCATAAGCCGGTGCAGCCACTTTGCTATCCGTCAGACATCCCGGGTGTAGTAATCAAGTAAAAATCAAATGGAGCTACAGCCACCTTTCCATTTAAAAACATAACGGGCAGAACTCTCACCAACCCGCAATAATCGCTATGGGAATTATATATATAATAAATATATATATATCAGAGACCACAGGTCATACATAAATAATACGTTAAAAGAAAAGAAGATATATATATATATATATATATATATATATATATATATATATATATATATATATATATATATATATATATATATATATATATATATATATATTATTATATATAAAATTTGTTCGCTCATTCTCCCCTCACTAGGGTGGGTTCCAAATGCATAACCCTTCAGCTTGTCATCAATGGAAAATAACTCCCACAGTACGATGCGCGTTATTATTTTAGCCTTTGAAAAGCGACGGAATTGAAAATGGTTAAGTAATCAAAAGTGTCATTTACACGCCCTCGAAGGGTGGAGAAGACGGTTCAGTAAGCAAAGAGACCTAGCATGGCAGCTTAGGATCAAACAAAAATTTAATTGGAAATCCACCAGTCATGAAGTATGACATTACACGCTCTTACCTGGTACTTACAGCGCAAGATCCCTGTTAGTGTGTAAATTTATTAGTTCTTGTTTACTTCATCAAATTTCGAAATAAAGACGACCATGAATTGGAACTTATAGCATAATTCAGCAGTTATTATTATTATTATTATTACTACTACTACTACTACTTATTATTATTATTATTATTATTATTATTATTATTATTATTATTATTATTATTATTATTATTTAGAAGATGAAACCTATTCATATGGAACAAGCCCAAAGGGACCACTGACTTGGAATTCAAACTTCCAAAGAATATGGTGTTCATTAAGAGTAAGAAGTAAGTTAGAATACGAAGATGTAAATTTTGTGAGGCTCGTGTGTCGAGAACTGCTATCAGCGTCGATCCAGACAGAAATTACTTGAACGATGAATTCCGTTTCTTCAAGGAGCTCGAGGAAGCAGGAACTGTCTCTTTCCAAAGCTAAGGCCAGCCAATCTAACTGATAGACGCTATCCTCCTGGAATTCCTAAGGGAATCTCTGGTCCCTGTGATTAGAGAGAGAGAGAGAGAGAGAGAGAGAGAGAGAGAGAGAGAGAGAGAGAGAGAGAGAGAGAGAGAGAGAGAGAAATTAATGTTGGGAAAAGGAGGTCAGAGGTGTAGATGTCGTGATTAAAAGGAGAGAGAGAGAGAGAGAGAGAGAGAGAGAGAGAGAGAGAGAGAGAGAGAGAGAGAGAGAAAAGTTAAGTATACCTTAGTTTAACCTGACCACTGAGCTGATTAACAGCTCTCCTAGGGCTGGCCCGAAGGATTAGATTTATTTTACGTGGCTAAGAACCTATTGGTTACCTAGCAACGGGACCTACAGCTTATTGTGGAATCCAGACCACATTACACCGAGAAATGAATTTCTATCATCAGAAATAAATTCCTCTAATCCTTCACTGGCTGGCCGGAGAATCGAAAGCTAGGGAGAGAGGAGAGAGAGAGAGAGAGAGAGAGAGAGAGAGAGAGAGAGAGAGAGAGAGAGAGAGAGAGAGAGAGAGAGAGTCTATTTGGCGAGAATGTGCTTTCCCAGAGAAGAGTGCGAACATTACCAACAAAAGCATTCGGTACTGTAAACGGTATAATAAAAAAAATTGGGGGGGGGCCGCCAGTGTCCGTATTTGTAGTAGACAGCTGTTAGGGATACGAACAGCGGTACGTATCTTTACCAGCCATTCTAAATTAACAGGTCCGTGTTCGTAGCCGGGGACTTTCCAATTAACTGAAAAGTGTTGCATTCAAAATCTACGAAATATGAAATGCACGATTCCTTTTCCATAAACATTCCTTACTTGTCCAGACACGATGATTTTACAACAATGTCAGATGGGCTTTTAAATGACAACCAATATTATGATTTTTACGTCAACATTCCTTACTTATATCGAATGAATAATTTTACAGGAATATCAGATAGGCTTTTAAATGACAACTAATATTCAGAGAGGTACCTGAAGACCTGTCTATGTATTTCTTTGTTTTCCTAGAGTGTAATGTCCTTGAGCGTGGAGCTCACCAGTGTGCTCGAGCATTTAGTGATCTCCGTGTCGGTTTAAAAACATCAGGGTTTTAGAAATTATGGAAAAGATTATTATATGTATGCAGAAGACATACAATGAGTATATTAATTCGCAAAATAAATGCAACTGACAGTTGGAAATTATGAAAAACAAGAAATTCTTCCATTACACAAGATGCCTTCATAAAATCAGCAGCTGCCAATATAATAATAATAATAATAATAATAATAATAATAATAATAATAATAATAATAATAATAATAATAATAATAATTATAATAATAATAATTCATGAAACGTTCATAACAGCATGAGTAACTAAAATGGTGAAGAAATCCACAATGGTGTAAATGTAAAAATATATTTTAGAATTATATATACAAACTATTGCTTAATTACTTTTTATTCTATGCTGAGTATCTGTGAGAGAGAGAGAGAGAGAGAGAGAGAGAGAGAGAGAGAGAGAGAGAGAGAGAGAGAGAGAGAGAGAGAGAGAGAGAGAGAGTCGATTTGGTGGGGATGTGAACTTTTTTTTAGTACAGTTAGTACCGAAAGACATTTCCTTGATAGTCTGCTGTTACAAAAAGTGGAAGGAAGATCATAACTTGAACAAAATTATCATACAAAATCAGTAACAACCAAAACAATAATAATAATAATAATAATAATAATAATAATAATAATAATAATAATAATAATAATAATAACAGCACACTACTCAGCAAGATTCCAGCAACATAATCCCCTTTGCACATTAATTTAATGCGAAGAGATTACCTGCATATAACTATTATGCCCCACTGAATTCAACTCTTCTCACCCCCAGAAACTTCAAGATATGAAAATTCACATTATATGAATTTCACATCACATGAAATTCGCATCATGAAGCAACACGGGAATTATTCACATCGAGACCTTTCCTATATCCTTCTAAAACAAAAATATTCGGTGCGAGAGGGAACTACAATTATAGGGGAGAGCCGTTCTAACCCCTATCACCACCTTTTAGGTAGGGAGAGCGTTCCCTTATTTTTTTTTTTTTTTTTTTAACTATCAACAACATTTCCTCGCTGCAATGATTTCGTTTTCAAGCCCTTTTCAATTTTCGAAAGCTACTCGCCCGGTGCACTGTTGCTTAATTGCTATTTATTCTATGTTCAGTATCCTGAGAGAGAGAGAGAGAGAGAGAGAGAGAGAGAGAGAGAGAGAGAGAGAGAGAGAGGGGGAATGAATGTTTGGAAAAGATCAGAGATGTAAATGTTGTTTTTGAGAGAGAGAGAGAGAGAGAGAGAGAGAGAGAGAGAGAGAGAGAGAGAGAGAGAGAGAGAGAGAGAGAGAGAATTAATGTTGGGAAAAGGAGGGCAGAGATGTAGGTGTGAGAGAGAGAGAGAGAGAGAGAGAGAGAGAGAGAGAGAGAGAGAGAGAGAGAGAGAGAGAGAGCAAAGCCCATTTTGTGTGAAAGTGAGCTTACTGATTTACTAACAGACAGTTCCTTAAAAGTCTGTTGCTACGTAAAGTGGAAAGGAGCATAAAACGAAAACACGAAAAAGAAAGTATTCTATAAAATCCAGCGGTAACAATAGAAAACGTAGAATATCTATTCATTCTAATTCACCTGCAACGATTTACGCAACGGACGGAATAGAAATACACTGAATATATTCCCGGAGTAAAGGAAAATATATATTTGCCTGTATTGGATGAACTTTGGAAATTAACAACAAAGATTTTATCCTCCTGTATAAAACGCTTTGCGTATCTGTAGGATTATATCCTCTCTCTCTCTCTCTCTCTCTCTCTCTCTCTCTCTCTCTCTCTCTCTCTCTCTCTCATCCACACATACACAAACACAGAGCACAAAGAAACTAGAGGGGAGGAAATTCCATGTGTTGAAAAGTTACTTTAATTTTCCTTTCCCTTAAAAGAAAAAATTCTAAAACCGCTATTTCGTAAGTGTTGATAAAGATGGTTCAAATATTTATCTTTTTCTTTTATACACTGTGTACCTACTAACAACCTGTATTAAACTCCATGCTAAGACTTGCCGTCATCCAGCCAGGGACCAGTCTCTCTCTCTCTCTCTCTCTCTCTCTCTCTCTCTCTCTCTCTCTCTCTCTCTCTCTCTCTCTCTCTCTCCAGTTATAAGTCAGCAGAATAAAAGCACCTTCGTCCGAGCTTAGGGACTAGCTATCTCGACCCTCTCTTAACGAATGATAAAATGAATGAAAAACAACACCTGATGTTATTACACCTGTAATTAAAGCATCAGATGTCACAGGAAAGGCACCAAATGATTAAAATCTTTCGCTTTGATTTCCATATTTACTATTTCAGATGCTGCACAAAAAAAATTAAATAAATAAAAATAAATCAAATCTACTTCCTTTCAAATCATTTTGAATATTAAAGCATGAATATCAATTAGCCAAATATGAGATTTCACATTTGTGAATACTGAAATTCATGGTAAAGGTACTTCATTACTGGCCTTCCTTTTTTTTTTTTTTTTAGTTCCAGCTTTACAGGTATAAAGTCACTGAGATCAGAAATTGGCTGTATGTCTGGCCCTGTTCTATTTATCCTTAAATATGGTAGTATTAAACACACACACACATATATATATATATATATATATATATATATATATATATATATATATATATATATATATATATATATATATTATATATATATATCAGTGGGAGTGATAGTATCAAAGGTCAAGGCCATATAAATGGGTGGAGGGAAATCTAATGTTTTGTGCGGTGGTCTTTAGGGTCTAAGTCAAGGTCACACTTATGGGTCAAAGATCATATGGCAACTCATCTGAGTCCAAGTAAAGCCTAAGGTACTCAGAATCCAACTAAGTACTGGATTCGATCCCCGCGTGAGTTAGAAATTCACTTCTGCTGCAAACATAATTTTTTGTAGATTTCCACCCAAAGTAATGATTAGAAGAGAACGGTATAATTTCATTACAATAAGCTAAATGGAATGAAATATAAAATTTAGGCCAAAGGCCAAGAGCTGGGACCCATGAAGTCATTCAGCAATGAAAGGGAAATTGACACCAAAAAGGTTTGAAAGATGTAACAGGAGGAAAACCTCGCTGTTGCACTATGAAACAATTATTAGGAGAGGGTTAAGGAAAGTAAGATGGAAGACAGAGAATATGAACGGAGGCACACTCTAAGGAATGAAAGGGTTGCAGCTAGAGGCTGCAGGAAGGGACGTTGTAAAGAACCTTGAGGAATACCTACAGTGCACCGTGAGAGGTGCACTGATGGCACTTCCTCCCAACGGCATACAAAATGATAAAGATATTCACAACAGCCGTGAAAAACAACCAAGAAGAAAGATCAAATCTCGCTTCTATTCCAATAACGAATAAAACAGAAAACTACTTGAACTATACGTTACATAGGAAATAACAAATATATACTTTTAACAAAGAAAAACATTGAACTCCCTAGAGCCCAAATGAAAGAGAAAACTGCCAATGTTGAGAGAAGTAAGGAAACTCGAAGGTAAACAAGACTCCATGAACCGGAACTATGCAATATCACGTGACTTCATTACCGAGATCCCTTTTGTTTTCAATCTTGTTTTCCAGTTCTTTTGTTTTCGAATGTAAAGCATTAATTCTGACGAAAGCCTTTGCTTTCTATGGCCTTTTATAGGGCTCTTGTTAACACTCTCGCTTTTCCTTTTGCCTTTTATGCCTTTTAAGCTTTATCAAGCCTTATTTTGTGGCATTATCTTATTTACCACTACTGGCGTTATTAAGCCTTTTATTGGCGATAACACAACCAGCGTTATTAAATATTTTATTCGAGATAATACAACTGGCGTTATTAAATCTTAACGGATTTAGTTCTCAAGGGATTCAGTCATATTTCTATCAAACATTTTCCAAAATTTTATTCGAATTCTTTATCGACTTTCTGTCTTCTATTCAAGCACTCTTTGATGTTTGTTATGATTAATTGGTTTCATTTCTTATTTACTTCTCCCCTACTCAAAATATTTCATAGGAGAGAGAGAGAGAGAGAGAGAGAGAGAGAGAGAGAGAGAGAGAGAGAGAGAGAGAGAGAGAGAGAGAGAGTCCTTCTTTTGCGCTATTTGCTTACTATTTTCTTACTGGTAGCTCTTCATTTTCCGATCTATGGAGAAAAAGATTTCAAGAGAGAGAGAGAGAGAGAGAGAGAGAGAGAGAGAGAGAGAGAGAGAGAGAGAGAGAGAGAGAGAGAGAGAGAGAGAGTCCTTCTTTTGTGCTGTATGCTTAATATTTTTTTACTGGTGACCTCTTCATTTTCCGATCTATGGAGAAAAAGATTTCACGAGAGAGAGAGAGAGAGAGAGAGAGAGAGAGAGAGAGAGAGAGAGAGAGAGAGAGAGAGAGAGAGAGAGAGAGAGAGAGACCACACATCACTGAGGGGGCATTTTACCAAAAAACGAGCTCATCTTACTGAAATAACATGTCTCTAAGAAACTTGACATCACAAATAAAATAATTCCCTGTGAAAAACTCATCTTTGAAAGCACTGTGCTGTGACAACCTCCTTAAGCAGAACCAAAAGAAAATCAAGTAGAAAATGCGTCGAAGTTTCTTCGGCGCAATCGAGTTTTCTGTACAGCGTATAATGCTGTACGAAATTCTCGATGTGCTGCAGTATGAAACTCTCAGCCACGACCTGGCAGCGCTCAGTTGTTCCCCAGATGCGGTCAAGTGAAGACGTGTCAGCCGCTGGCACCCCGAGCGGTACCAGACGCACGATCCATGGCTAACCTTAACCTTTAAATAAAATAAAAACTACTGAGGCTAGAGGGCTGCAATTTAGTATGTTTGATGATTGGGAGTTGAATGATCAACATACCAATTTGCAGCCCTCTAGCCTCAGTAATTTTTAAGATCTGAGGGCGGACAGAAAAAGTGAGGACGGATGGACAAATTACCATCTCAATACTTTTCTTTTACAGCAAACTAAAAAGGGAAATAAAAGGGATATGTACTTAACATTGGGATAAAAAGAACTGCGAACTTATTGAGTAACAGGACTCGAAGGAGAGTTTTTGTTATATTCCTGAGAGCTATTTGAGAGACACCATTATACGTCATTTATGTCAAGAAATGCTTTATATTCGAGTATTTATATGGAAATTAATAACATTAATCAAATTAAAATACTCCATACAAATAACATTGATCAAATCTAAATAACGTTGCAAATACCATTGAGCAAATTAAAATTATCCATACAAATAACATTTATTAAATATTCCATACGAATAACATAAATTTCATTACAATATTCCACACAAAACAAACTAATCAAACTAAAATATTTCATGCTAATAACATCAACCAAGCAAAAATATTGCATTCAAATACCATGACGTTTAAATCTTCATACAAATAACGTTAACCTAATCACAATATTCCATTCCAATAACATTACATCAAAACATTCTATACAAATAACAAAAATAAAATTAAAATATTCCATACAAATAACGTTAACCAAACTAAAATTTTCAATATACAAATAACATTAAGCAAATTAAATTATTCTATTTAAAATAACATTACATTAAAACATACCATACAAATAATATGAATCAAACTAAAACATTCCATACAAATAACGTGAATCAAATCAAACTAAAACATTCCAAACAAATGTGAATCAAACTAAAAGATTCCATACAAATAACGTGAATCAAACTAAAACATTCCAAACAAATGTGAATCAAACTAAAACATTCCATACAAATGTAACGTGAATCAAACTAAAACATTCCACACAAATAACGTGAATCAAACTAAAACATTTCACACAAATAACGCGAATCAAACTAAAACATTCCATACAAATAACGTTAATCAAACTACAACATTCCATTCGAACAACAAAAATAAATTTAAAATGTTCCATACAAAATAACATTGATCAAATTTAAATTACAATAGGTATACTGAACTACACGAGATAAATAAAACACTGGAAGCAAAAGCATTAAATTCACCATATCAAGGATGTTTTTGCTATCACGGCACCAAAACGAGAAATGAAATATCCATTACAGCTGGGGGTGAGAATTTCCCAGTGAAATAGAGTCTTTTATTTGTGAAGTAACTCTATAACGGAAGCAAAAAAATAAATAAATAAAAAACAATTACATGAAAATGTAAAAAAATCTAAAAAAAAATAAAAAGTATAAAAAGTAAACAAAAATGAAAAATGTAAACAAAAATAAAAAATCTAAGCAAAAATAAGTGTAAAAAATAAAAATGTAAAAAATAAAACATCTAAAATAAAATAAAAACCAGAAATAAAAATAAACAAAAATAAAAAAGTATAAAAAAGTAAACAAAAATAAAAAAATAAAAAAGTATAAAAAGTAAACAAAATAAAAAAGGTAAACAAAAATAAAAAAAAAATCTAAGCAAAAATAAGTGTATAAAATAAAAAATGTAAACAAAAATAAAAAATATAAACAAAAATAAAAAATCTGTGTAAACAAAATTAAAAAATGTAAACAAAAATTAAAAATGTAAAAAATTAAAAATGTAAACAAAAATAAGTGTAAAAATAAAAAAAATGTAAACAAAAAATAAAAAATGTAAATTTTTTTTTCTAAATCTGTGCAAACAAAATTAAAAAAAGGTCAAAAAAATAAACACTGTAAACAAAAATAAAAAAAACTGCTCAAAGGACCCAATCCGACGACGCAAATAGAAAGAAGAATCAATCGACATCCGTAGAATTCCACCCTTGGAGATCTCTCTAGGGGGCCAAGGTCAAAGTCAAGGGCAACGCTCCGGGAGAGAGAGAGAGAGAGAGAGAGAGAGAGAGAGAGAGAGAGAGAGAGAGAGAGAGAGAGAGAGAGAGAGAGAGAGAGAGAGAAATTTTTCACGTTATGCTGTACGCTGAAATATTTTTTATTGGTGAATTTTTCATTTCCCAATGAATGAAGAGAGAGAGAGAGAGAGAGAGAGAGAGAGAGAGAGAGAGAGAGAGAGAGAGAGAGAGAGAGAGAGAGAGCTTTTGTGCTGTATGCTGTAATAGCTTTTACTGGTAATCTATTAATTTTCTAACCTACCAAGAAAAAGATTTCGAGAGAGAGAGAGAGAGAGAGAGAGAGAGAGAGAGAGAGAGAGAGAGAGAGAGAGAGAGAGAGAGAGAGTTCTTTTAATTTATGCTGTGTTCATCATTTTTATTGGTAATCTCTACATTTCCTCTTCAACGAAAAAATGGATTTCACGAGAGAGAGAGAGAGAGAGAGAGAGAGAGAGAGAGAGAGAGAGAGAGAGAGAGAGAGAGAGAGAGAGAGAGCAGCCTTCTGTACTTCATGCTGTGTATTGCATCATTTTGTTGGTAACCTTTTAATTTCCTCATCAACGAGTAAGAAAGAATTCGACACAATTAAACGAAACGAAAAATCGAAGGTCAAAATTGAAAATGAATAAATAAATCAATAAACAAGAAATGAATAAAAAATAAAATAAAAAAAATGACCACAATAAACTAACATCATCCTCGAGAGATTTTCCTC